>NC_135483.1:2363578-2476098 GCF_052094955.1 Ictidomys tridecemlineatus
GGGCCACTTTTACTCTCCCGATTTCATAATCAAGACCCAGAGTGTGGCCGGCTGCCCTGGGTCACAGGCGTGAGTCATGGTGTGGGGTCAGGACAAGTGGCCCCCCAGGGAGGAAGCCAGTGGGGCCCACGGCCGAGGTCAACCCCGTGCCGTGTGTGCAGCCACTCCAACCCCAAAACTTGTTTGTGGCCAGGTCTCTTTGATGGCCCCCATCTTAGAGAGGTGGAAACCCAGGCCTACACAGTGAGTGGCCTGCTGATGGCACCAGCTAGAAACGACAGGTTCAGAGTCAAACTTGCACTTTGAAGCTGGCTGTGAATTTGACACAAGCCACCAACATGGCCTGGCACAGAGAGGCTGGCACTTCTGCATCAAGGGCCTCAGGTCACCAGCTCAGCTGCTCCCTGGGGTGCATATGTGACCCAGAGCAGGGTGCCATGGGGGCTCTTGCCAAGGGCAAAGCTTGGGCCCAAGCCAGACACTGTCCACTCCACCCAGACCCCACTAGCCTTGGACCACGGCCAGTGGCACGGCAGTTCTTTAAGTCTAGAGGGGGCCTGTCCAGTGCTGGTCTGAAGGGCACCCACAGGGCGCAGGGCAAGGGCGGGGCATACCTGTGAGTGGCGACCTGGTGGCCGATTGCCACAGAAGCCCTCCTCCAGTCTGACTCCACCCTGTGCGTCCACGTAGGGCTGCCTGCGGCGCAGTCCTGCCCAGGAGGGCTCCCTCGCACTCCTCCCCGCCAGCTCCGGGCGCCTCGATGCAGAGACCACAGCGTGGGGTGTCTCCAGGCCACATTCAATACAAACCCTATTTGCTCCCTGCCAGAGAAGACACCTCGCTCCTGCCCGGAGCCAGGCGTCTGCTCCCGAGATCAATTTCTCCTCCTCACAGCCCCAAGCAGAAGTGACAGGAGCGTCATTGATGCCTGCCGCCAGGCTGAGTGGGTTGGTAAGTGGGAGCTGGCCTCCTTCCCTGCTCCCTGCTCCCTGCTCCCTGCTCCCTGCTCCCTGCTCCCTGCTCCCTGCTCACTCACCAGGCAGGCTTGTCCTCAGAGGGCAGGAGCACGATCCCAGGTCCCCGAGCATCTCAGCCTGGCATGTCCCTTCTGCTTACTGCTGAAGTCACAACTAGCGCCCTCGATTCCCAAAGTAGCCCCCACTGCCCTGGGGCCTGCCTTAGGTGGAGAAGCAGTGGCACCCTGGGCCGACTCCTCCAAGCTCAGTCAGTGCCAAACTCGGGCCCTTGTCTCTCGTGGCTTTGAGATCTGACACAGATTTGTCCTATGTCCACTACAAGAACAGGTCAGCAGGTGCGTGTGACAGTCATACCTGTTCAACGTGAAGAGAAACAAACACCAGATTCTCAGTGATCGTGAATCCCCCAAATACATTCACAGAAGAGAGCGACACAAAACAGAGACACACCAAGCTCTGAGCCACGGTGACTCTATCTGATGACAGCTCGCTTCTGAGCCCCAGGGAGAGGAAGACACCAGTGGTCGAGGGAGAAATGTCACGATGCCTGAAATACTCTGAACACACTCGTCAGATCCCATCCAGATGGACACTTAGGATCTGGCACTTCACTTTAGTTGGCTCAACCACAGTGACAACACCAGCAATGCACACAGACCCAAAGCGCTCGCGGCTGGACGAAGCTACACACCTGACCATGGTGCAGCCTGTGGCGTGGGACTGTCCTTCCCACCATCAACCCACATCAGACGTGTCAAAATAAGGAAGCAGCCCTCTCTGGCAGTGGACGGTGGGGCCAGAACGCCATCCAGGGAGGAGGGCGACCTTTAAGATGATGGCCACCACCCCCTAGTGAGTGTGCAGGGACACCCCCCTGCCAGGGCACAGAGCTGGTCTGAGCAGGGAGTGTCCCCTGTGAGCAGACTTGGCCTTTGGGGCACCTGGGCAGCTGGGATCTGTGGACAGGATGTTGAGTTCAGGGAACCAAGCCAGGAAGGGAGGCCACGGCCCTGCCCCTCGGGAGCAGTGGCCAGCCAGGGGCAAGTCCACCCAGACCCCCCCACGAAGCCTGGACACCACCCTGATGCAGGCCGAGGGGCGCAGGGTGCAGGTCTCCCTCCAGCTCAGAGTGGCAGGCGGCTCCTGAGATCACACCGGCCGGCCTGCCCAGGTTCAGGTGAGCGGCCTGCAGTCCAATGGCCCGCCATGGGGAAGCCGCTTTCCTCCGCGGCTCACTGCGGCTAGAAGTCAACCACACATTCCTCACAAAACCAAGGCATGGGAAAGTGTGTCTCCCGGCCAAAAAGATGGGATGGCCCGGGAACCTGGCCCCTGGGAACCCGGCCCCTGGGAACCCGGCCCCGGGAGCCCAGCCCAGGGCGCTGCAGACGCCGCACAGCAGACTTACAACATCAGCATGAACGGATCCAGGAAGGCATCTGCCATGAGTCACAGGAAACGTCACCTTAGGAGCTATCAGAAAGGGGATCTCAGTGAAAAATGGGGACCACCAAGGAACCTCTGGGAATCCTTTTTAAATTGACACGTCATAACTGCGTGTCAGGTGCAGTGGGTGGTTTGGACACGTGTAAACCATGTATAATGAGCAAGTCCAGGCGACTGGCTTCCCCATCCCCTCAGCCCTCACCATCCCTTACGTCGGAGCCACCGACTCCTCTCTTCCACTGTCCAACTCCGTGGCTCCTCGCTGCTGGCTCTAGCAGCTGCCAGCACCTGGGAGTCTGCCCCCAACTCCTCTGCAGTGTGGCACTTATCCCCGCCCCTGTCCCTGGTACCTCCCCTTCTGCCTCTGCTGGCCCCTGCTCTCCCCCGCTCTGTGAGGTCCCCACGCTCAGCTTCCACTCACCAGTGAGAACGTGCGGCCTGGTCCCTCTGGCCTGGTGCATTTCACTAAGCAGGATGTCCCCAGGTCTGTTTGCTGCCGATGGCGGGGCCCACTCCTTCCTACACATGGAGCAGCAACCCCTCATGTGTCCAGCCCACAGCTCCCCCACCCATTCACCCGCGTTCACCTGGTGGATTCCACACCTTGGCAAGGCGCATAGTGCAGCAATCAACCAGTGAAACTCTTTAAATGAAAGCTACCACAGCCAGAATGAAAAATTCACCGAGTGGGCTTCACACAAGATTGGAGACGGCAGAAGAGTAAGCGAACTGAGGACAGATCAATAGAAATCATCCAATCTAGAGACAGAGGGGAGAAGACCAGAGAGATGAACAGGGCCAGGACGAGTGGGTTGCCTACAGGAGCAAATACCTCAAGAAACAACGGCTGTAAACCTCCAAAATTTGATGAAGCTATCATGTGTTTTCAAAAATCACAAAGATGTTTAAAGATGTTCAGGAGAGCTAAGAGCATATTAATACTTGGTGGCAAATCTTAAAATGCATTTAGCAAGCAATAGAAAATAATAAAAATGGTTACGTGTTTTGCTCAAGGTATAAAAAGAACAATGTCAAATGATAAAATGTATTAATAGAAGGAAGAGAATAATAAAAGTATAAGCAGATATTTAAAAGTAGAAAGCAAAGCAGCCAGACAGCAGCTTTGGTTTTGGTTTTGCTGATGACTTTTGTGTTTTAAGATGATAGGCTAGACTGAGCCCTGACCCGAAGAATAAAGGAAAGGGGGAGGCAGCCAGAAATAGGGACGCAAAGAGGGGATCACCATGAGATACGTTAGGCCATGAGCCCGATGAGTGGACCATTTCACAGAAGCAAAAAGAGAAAGACCGTACAGGTGCAAAGCAAATAGCCGTATTCGGAAGGAGGCAATTTCCAGGAGGGAGCTTGGTTCTAGTACCGCAAGACACAAAGCCCAGAGAGCTTTCAGGAAAAGAAAAATACCCCCAAGAGAAATAGGCAGAGATATCAATAAGGATGTCACGGAGCAGAAGACACACACACAGCACAGTCCGCGGGGTAACCAGAGGGGCGCTCACGAGAGCAGGAAGGGCCCTTTCATTCCCGACGGGCCAGCGGGAGCTCCGCGCCAGCCATCACAATGTAACGAGGACGCAGGGAAGTGGGTACATGACTTGGTGGAAATGCCGCAGGCCGAGCACGCAGGCAGGCAGCCCGGGACCCCACGCCTAGGTCAATTCCAGACCCGTGCACCCACCCAGCGAGGCTCGAAACAGAGCAACCCAGAGCTGCCTCAGCAACGGCGGATGCACCTCCCACACAGCTGCCCGGCCGGAAAGCAGACAGCACACAGGGGCCAGGCTCTGGGACCATTTCAAAGGCCACCCTCCTTCTTGTGGAGAAGGCCTGTAGGTAGGGGCATTGCAATCAGGAAAAGCACCATGTTGAGAGCAGCAAGGGTCCCCTGCAGCTGCTGGAGGCCAGAGGAGAATGAGCCTGGACAGGCCACTCCACATGTTTGGAGCATTCCTCAGCGAAGTTCCTTCTGCTCTCTGCACCAGCATGCCACATCTCAGGGGTGGAAAAGCCAGACACAGGGGATGTGTGTGGCGGGGTCCTGGGTGCCAGAGTCAGAGGCCGCGCGCGGTTGGCGCACTCTTCCCTCTGGGGGCTGCCTGGGAGCGGACCAGGACTCTCCTGGGACATGGGACCTTCCCTCCTGACCTCAGTGCAGTGCCAAAGCGGAAGAGGGCCGCAGGCAAAGCTGAGGGGTCTGAGCAGTGCGGGTTTGGTGGTGGACCCCATGTCAGCACAGCCAAGCTGGCTCTGCGCCCCTCGTCCCTCGCCAGGTGAGATGCTGAGCAGGGTGAGTGGGGGGAGGGGGAGTCCCTATCAATCACTCCATGAATCCAAAACTTACTGAGTCCACGGAAGGGGGAAGCACAGTCCTCCTCGTCCCCACCCCCTCCCGCACTCGCACACCCCGGGCCTGCCGCGCGCTGTGTCCTGGGGCTCGGCTCAGGCCAGCACCTCTGGAGCTTCATATCTCACCCCAGCTTCCACTCTGTCCCCGTCTCCCTGCCGCCAGGCCTCCAGAGAGCTGGCTACTCTCCCAGCGCCCTTCCCGCAAGGCCGGCCTACGAGTGCGGTCCCTGGACACGCCCAGGCTGCAGGGATGCTCAGGCCAGCTCCGGCAGGGCTCAGTCTCCTGACCACCAGCTGTTCCGCCCTGCTATCCACAGTTGTCCACTGTGCCTCAGCCCTAAAGAGGCCACTCCTGATGGGCCAGGACCCCTGGGGAGGCAGAACAGGACTTCCCTGAGGCCACCCTAGAAGAAGGGAGCCCAGAGAGCCAGCTTTGCAGGTGCTGGACAATGGAGAGCCAGCCCCAAGCCACGGCCCAAGTCCCCCACTCTGCCTCCTGTCAGCACCTCCTCCTGGGCCCCAAGGTCCTGTGTACCCCAGGGCTATGACAGGCCTCCCGGCTCCCCACCACAGCCCTGATGCCGGCCCTGGCCATCAACGTCCGGGGGAGTTGTGTGCCCGTCCTAATTCACACCAGACCAGACCCATTTGTATTCTCTACAAGAGCTGGAATTTTCTCCTTGGAAATTCCCCCCGCACCCCCCCCAAAGACACTTTAACTGACTAATATTTTCCTGATTTGACAGGGATGGCTGTTAAAAATAAGTCCTGTTCCCACGAACAAGTGCGAGTGAAGGGGGACGGAGGGCAGCGTGACTCAGCAGGGGCCTGTGGGTCTGTGCGTGTGCGTGTGCATGTGTGTGTGCATCTGTGCGCGTGCCTGTGCTGCCACAGTCCTTGCCCACCTGTGCAGCCTCAGAGCAGTGCCTGTGGCTGCAAGGTGACCTTGGGGGCTGGCCTCGCGTGGAGCAGTTCTGGGGGTGCACAGGACTCAAGGCCCCAGGCCCACCTGTCTTTGAGATGGCAGGGAGCGGGGCAGGCCCTGGGAGGCTGCAGGGTGTCCCTGTGGTGTGACTATAAGCCTGTGGCCGCACCTCAGCCCCTCACCCACCTGGGAGACAGGCAGGACCCCGCAGGTGGGCCCCCGGGGCAGCTCTGCAGGTGCCATGGACCCTGCTTGTCCCACCACGGCCCAGGTCAGGCTCCAGCAGCCCACCCTCCCCTGCTGGGCCCCCACTCTGTGGTCACCCTCCCCAGGATCTGCCACGGTGGGACTCACCTGCAGCACGTGGCTCTGGGCACAGCTGCAGGGACAGTTCCAGGACACATGGAGGGACAAAGCCTTCCCACCTCATGGAGTCGGGCCCCTCCCTGCTCCCCCAGGTCTCTCCATCCTGCGGCTCAGGCCTGCTGGGCTCTGGTCCTCGGCTCTCAAGCAGCTGGGTGGCAGAGCTGGAGGGCCCGTGCCTGCTGCCCGCACCAGGGAGCAGGTACTGGTGTCCCTCTTCCCTGGCACCAGCCTCGTCCCGCTCACCCTGTGGATGGTGGAAGGCAGGCCAGCGCCTCTGCCTTGGGCACACGTGACCTTGCGCCCCACACCCCTCCCCCACTCTCCATGCAGACCGGGAGGGGAAGGAGCTGCGGTAGGAGGGGCACTCCTCACCTTCATCCTTGGGCTCCCTCACTGCCTGCCTTCCCGCCTGCAGTGGTCAGGGTCAGGAGAAGCAGGACGCTCCTCCCAGGGCCACTGTCCTGCCTGCTGCGTGAGCTGAGCTCAGCGCCTCCTTCACCATATGCCCAGGCCACACCCACGTGCTCTGGCTGCACCTGGAAGGGTTAGCCTCGGGCAGCACCTTGACCAGTCCTTGATTTCCACAGAAGAGCATCGGGGGCCTGGTTCTCTCCTGTCACTCACACGCACCTGCCTGCATACAGGGGAGCACTCGGGGGGCACAGCCACGGGCCCCCTTCCACTGTGCCCACCCCTCTGCCCTGACGCTAGGGTCCTGCTGTGTGGGCATCAGGCAGGGCCAGTGGGCTGGAGAGCACCCGCCCCCTGCACTGAGGGCCTGGGAGCATCGGGGCCAGGAGAGGAAGGTCTCCTTCTCTGCCCCACCAGAGAGCTGCGGCCATCTGCACCGGACCCTCTGCTTTGGACGTGTGCTCAGGCTGGAGCTGTGCCATGGGTCCCCTGGTTCTCCAGGTGCCGGTGGCAGACTGTGGACTTCTCCGTTCATAAAGGTAAGGTGGGGCCAGTTCTGCACAGGTTCTCTCTGTACACCACACACACGTGCACACACACACACACACACACGTTCGTGTATAGCGTACTAACACATATGATTTAATACAATATGATATACTGCACAGATTTACAGAGAAAGAGACAGAAAGGACCAAGAGGGAACTGTGTGTGTGTGTGTGTGTGTGGTGTGTGATGTTTCTCTTTCTCTGGAACCTGGACTAATACACCTGAGTGTTGGGCAGGTCTTTATTCAGCCTGTTGGACTCCCCTCCCCCACCCTCTCCCCTCCCCCTCCCCCTCCCTCCCTCCCTCCCCATCCCTCTCCTCTCCCCTCCCCCTCACCTTCCCTCCCTCCCTCCCCTACCCTCTCCCCTCCCCCTCCCTCTCCCCTAGCCCCTCCCTCCCCCTCCCCCTCCCCTTCCCTCCCTCCCTCCCCCTCCCTCCTGCCCCTCCTCTCATCACCTCAGCTGAGCCCCTGGACAGCTCCTGTCCCTGGGAACCTGGCTTTCCATTGGTGGCCTCTTCTGAACTCACCTGGACTCGGGGACCCCTGTTCCCCTGGGCAATCTGAGGATCAGCATGGGGCCCCTTTCTTGGCACTGGACTCACATCCTGAGTTGGTTCCGAGGCGCTGTCCAGGAGCCCCCCACCTCACGTCCCTCTCCCTTCCTAGGACTTGGGAACTTGCAGACCCTGTCGAGCAGGACGGCGCGGCCTGTTCTGGACCACGTCCTGAGGGAGGGAGGCTCTGATGCCTGGCGTCCTGGGTCACTCTGGCCTTGAGTGCTGGGACCAGAGTCCACCTGCAGCGCGTCCCTTCCCTCTGGTGGCCCGGGTTCCAGGCACCACTCCCTGGGCGCCAGGGGACCCAGGTTGCAGCTCTCACCAGGGACTCGCGGCGAGGTGGGCCAGCCTGTGCGGGCAGGGCAGGGTGGGCTGGGTCAGGCAGGAGTGGCCAAGGAGCAGCTGCAGACCACCTGGTGGTAGGTGGGGACTGGCAGGGCCAGGTGCATGTCGCCACGAGGCCCAGCCTCCACTTGAGCTGGGTCCCTGGGACCCTGTCCTCAGGGCTGGGCCCAAGGCTGCAGCCAGGGAGGGGGAAGGGCTGAGGCTGTGGGGTTGGCCCTGGGTGGCCGCTCCAGGGGCCAGGAAAGGCTCCAGCAGGGGCCAGCTGGGACTTGGTGGGCCCCACTGGGGGTCCTGAACCCTCGCCCGTTTCAGCCATCTGGTGGGGGAGGCAGCCTGCTGGGGCACCTGAGCTCAGCCACCTGCTGTCTCCCTGAGCCACCTGGATCTGGAGGCACCCACCTGCCCCGGAGGCGAGGTTCCCAGCCCTGCTGCTGTGCGCCCCCAGGACCGTGGGATCCCGAGCAGGGCTCCCTGGAAGGAGCAGCGGCCTGGGCTGTGGCAGAGTGGCAGTGTGACAGCTGCTGTCCCCTCTGTCCTGGCCTAGGGCCCAGCCATCCCGACAGTGGCACAGGAGGATGTGAGGGGAGCCCCGGTGCTCCACAGGAAGACAGAAGTTCACCCATCGGCTGCAGGGATGGCCGGGCCTGGGGCCCAGGAACCCAGTGAGCCCTGGTTCTCCTTCCATGAGGGGTCCATCCCACTGCGTCTCCCACTGGGAAGGACCTTCACTGCCACCATCCCTGTGGGACAGAGTTCAAGGCCTCTCTCCCTCCCCAGGCTGTCTTGCAGACCTCCCCCCACTGCTGCCCGGCAGCCCCGTCCCCACCTGGGGGCCCTGGGCCCTGGTCAAGTTCTGTCCACAGCCATATAGCGCTGGGCTCTTGGGTGCTTTCCCACAGATGCATTGAGACCCCCCCAAACAAGCCGCAGTGCCTCACAGGCCTGGGTGGGCCTGACCTCACGCAGAGGACAGGAGCCAGGTCACGTGGGACCCATCCAGGGTCAAGGCCAGGCAAGGACAGCCTGGGCAAAGGACTAGGGCAGAGGCCAGAGCGGAGGCCAGATGTGGGGGGACTTCCTGCCCTCTGCCTGGTCGAGGGAGTCGGTGGCCCCTGAGAACCTCTCTATTTGGGGAGGGGAGTGGTCTCTTTGGCCAGGTGTGGGCACCTTGGCTTGCAGCTGCCTCCTGTCCTCTTTCCTGCAGCGGGGACTGCCCACCCACATCCCGCAGAGCCCTGTGGGCACACACGGGGGGAGGAGCCTGGGACCCAACACAGAGGCCCTGGGCAGTGGCCAGAGGTAGCTCACCCAGCGAGGGAGCCTGCCCCTCCCCAGGCCCTGACACACCCAGCCAGGGAGCCTGCCCCTCCCCAGGCCCTGACACCGAGCCCACCCCCCCCCCCCCCCCCCCCCCCGACAGCTGACGTGTGAAAACAGATGCAGCTCCCCACAGATGGCACTGGGGGATGGGAGAGGGCGGGGCCTGTCCTGGCCTCTCAGTGAGCAAGGGACTGAGGTCCAGGCCCTCATAAACAGGCCAGTAGAGGCTGCCAGGGGTTGGGGGAGGCCCCAAGGACCTCGGAGAGAGGAAGACCCAGTGAGGGACCGGCTCCTCCTGCACCTGGGGAGCCTCACTCCATGCTCAAAGGCCCTGGGGCAGCCTGGGCCTCGGGGCCAGGGCCTCTGGCTTCACTGAGCAGTCTGCAGGCACCAAGGGCCCCGAGGCTGGCCTTTCCCAGAGGCAACAGCCAGAACCCAGGTGAGCGTGTGGGTCGCTGAGCACTCAGGTGGCCGCGGCCTCATCTGTGAGTGCAAGACATGGGTGTAGAAGGGGCCCCAGCCTCAGTGTCCGGGTTTGCAAAGAGAGGATCACAGTTTGGCCCCCTCTTGATGGTGTGTATGTTGGGCATCAGTCAGCAGGTGGCTTGTCAAGGGGTGTCAGTGACCTTAAGGAGCATCTGTGCTAGGGAAGGGGTGGAACTTTCCATGGAGTGACCCAGCTGCAGGTTGAGCCCTGAGCCACTCTGAGCAGTCACTGAACCACTCTGACCCTCAGGTTCCTTCTCCAATGCCTGCCCTAGTGTGGGCTACCTCAGGTGCCATAAGCTAATGCCAGCCCAGGCAGTGGATCCAGTGGGGGAGCCTGTGCTTAGCAGCTGAACAGGCCCAGAGTCACCCCTGCTTGACTCGGGTCTAAGCTGGACTCAGAGGGTGGGACCTGTTTTGGATCCTGAGTCATACTTGGGGGACGATCATGGCAGAGAGAGCCATTGGGGGTGGGGCTGACAGTGAGGAAGGTTGGGGCTGGGCACAGCAGCAGGCGGGTGGACAGGGTGATGTGGGCAGTGGGCAGTGTCCATTCCCTGGGCCACTCCACCCTGTCCTCGTGGTGGCCATGTAAAACCAAACTCATGAACAAAGGTCCGGGTGGAGGTCACAGGGACGTGGCTGCCACCTCGTCCGGGCCCAGCTGGGGTGGAAGTACGACTCTTCCCCATGGGCCACCCTACCCCCACCGCAGCCTCCTGGAGATAATGGCCTCAGCAGATGCGACATTCTTCAGCCCGAACGTGGACGGACCTGAGGCCAAGGCAGCCTGCTGCTGTCTGTCCTGTCGGCTCCGAGGCCTAAATTACCCGGCAAACGGAGATGGATGGCCGGGCCTTCCCGCCTTAAATTGATTCTGCGCTGGGCTCCGGCGGCGGCTGCGCTCCCTGGTGATCATTGAGAAGCGCTCTTCCTCCATAATGGCCAGTTCTCCAGCACCCGATAGCAGGCGAAGACGTGTATCTAATCGCCCAGAGCGGGCGGCGGGGCCGGGCAGGGCCAGCCAGGCACACTCACCCAGGCAGGGAGGGCACCAGAGCCCTGCTGTGGGCTCCCTGTGTCCCCACAACCCTGTCAGCTCTCTTAGGAGGGGTCAGCAGAGGTCAGGTGCTGGACTGGACAGGTGGTCAGCTTTAGCTGCTATTGGGGTCATCAGGCCCTGGGGACAGGGAATCTGCCTTCATTGCTGCCTAGAAGGAGTGCATCATGGGGTGGTCAGCGGCACACACTGGCCTCCCTGTTCCTGCACTAGCACCCTGCAGGGCAGGACGTGGAGACTCAGAAAGGCCAAGACTTGCTCAAGGTCACACTGCTGGTGGGCAGCAGAGGGTGCCTTGTCCCCAGCTGTAACCCCACACTCACTGCCCCTCAGCAGCCGGAGCTCACCTTGATGATCACAGGTCATGCTAACCTACCCTAGAATGACCGCCACTGCCCAGCTCCATCTGACCGCTGTGGTCCCTGACGCCACGGGCTCCTGCCTGAGCAGCAGCCAGATCCTGGGAGAAACCGCGGGGCCTCCCAGCAGGACGCCCCTCCCTGGCCACCCCGCGGTGCAGTGTGGCTGCAGGAGCTACTCAACCTTGCTGAGCTTCCCTGTGGATGGGTGGCGAGTCTCTGTGGAGGGCGAGTCAATATTTGTTCCTGTGCTCAATAAACGTTGAAATGGCAGGACACCGAGCTGGAGACCACAAATGGCCCAGAGAGGAGCTCCTTACAGAGGAGTCCACAGGACCCTGACTAGTCCCGGGCTCCTGCTGGGCTCGGGGAGAGAGCAGGGGGAGGGTCAGACTGCAGCAGTGGCCTGGGCAGTTGGGTGGACTGTGGTGGGCGGGTGGGTGGGGGCGCATGGAAGCCCAGGATCCAGCAGAGCTTCAGAGTGACCACAGTGAAGGCCAAGCTGCCACCATGAGGAGACCTGGCTGCAGAAGGACCAGCTTGCTCTCTGCAGGTGGGGTGTGCCCTGATGTGTCCACATCCACCTTCCAGGTGGCGGAGGCTGTGCCCAGGCTGGGCTCCCAGTGTCTGAGGCTGAGCAAGGTCCCCGCATCCCCCACCATCACCTCCTCTGCCAATGTCCATCTCGCCCAGGCCCCTAGGAATGGCCCTGCCTTCCCCAAGCACCCCCAGCGTCCCTCCAGACTGAAAGGCCACCTCCTCCAGAGGACTCCCTCCGTCCCGTAGCTGACCAGGCTCCTAACCACACACCCTCTGCCCTGTGCAGCCCCAGCCCTCTGGACGGGGCTCTCTGCTCCCGTGCCCTCTCCCGTCTCCTGGCCCCCTCTCCTGTGCGTCCTCAGGTGGTGGGAGTCGCTGGGCCCCGGTTGTGTTCCTTGCTGCCCTGGGAGCACTGCAGGCAGGACCCTCTGGTGTCCCCAGCAGGCCTGGGGTTAGCGGGAAAGGGTGTCAAGTGGCCCCTGGAGGAGGGCTGGCAGCTCATCTGTCCCTCCTGGTCCTTGAGGGAAGCAGAGCAGGTCGCAGAGGTCACCCATAAGTGGGTGTAGCAGGGGCAGTGGACAGGAGCCAGCCTTGGTGTCCACCACGAAAGCCTCCCTGTGGCTCAGAGGCACCCAGGGAGTCATGTTGCTCCTCTGGTCCTTGTCACTGCGGGGTGGCTGCACGGCAACGTGTGCAGCTGCCCCAGGTGCAGGGGCCACCTCCAGGTGGCAGGGCCTCCCAGCTCCTCCCCTTAAAACCACAGCACTGACAACAGGAGGGTGACGGTGGTGACGGTGCAGGGCGGTGACAGTGTCCCCTGGGCTGCTGCTGCCGACCGTGGAGCTGCTGAGGACAGCGAGGACAATGACGGGGACAGCAATGTGCTCTAGGGAGGGGTGGGGGATGGTGACGGTGACAGTGGCAGTCCTGGCAACGGTGCTGATGGTGACTGATGGTGATGGTGATGTGATGGCTTCTCTGGGGACTGTGGTGACAGGGAGGGGCACTATCGAGGACAGAGGTGTTGACGGGCCCTGGGGCCGGGCAGCGGCCACCTGCCTGAGGCCCATGCCCACCCTGTGGTGCTCTACCCGCCCTTTCACAGTGCCCAGCCTCTGTAGTGGGCAGGGCTCACGCCCCCTCCAGCCGCTCCAAGCCCCGGTCTGGGTCTCCCTCTGCTGGAACACACTCCAGGGCTCCCGAGCTGGCGGGATGGCATCTCCCGGCCCCGTGGCCGCCGTGGCTAACTGCCCCCTTCCTTGCCTCTGCCATCCACGCTGCCTGCACCGTCCTGATGCAAACACACCTCCTCTGAGTGTCTGTCCTCTCCTGAACCCTGCTCACGGCCCTCAGGGGTGGACAGTCAGCTGGGCAGCCAGGGGCAGGTCATTGGAGCTGACCCCTCTGTCCTGGCCATGCCCTCGGTAGATGTGGCCCGTCGCAGTGATCTCCATCCTGACCACGCGAAGCTCCTCTCACCTGCATCAGGTGGACGCGTGGCCACACTCCCAGCCTGGCCTCCCCAGCCTTTCCCCCACCCCGGGCAGGATTTCCAGCAGCGTGGCTCTGTGTCCTGCCAGGCCAGTGGCTGAATCCCCCGGGATGGCTCTGGGCCCAAGGCCAAGCTCCCCCGGAGCCCCCGGGTTCCCCCACTGTCCCACGGGTGACACCTGAGGGTTGGCACCTCCCTCCCAGGACCCGCATTATTAAGCGGGGACTTCAGGTCTGACCAGGAGGTCACATTTCTCCCTCACTGTCACCACTCACTCTATCTGTGACCGACATCATTCCCATCACTGGGAACCCTAAGCCCAGGCCGCGGCGCCTGCCTTCTCCCTCCTGAGGAATGACCCGCTGCCGACTGCAGCTCCCACTGGGCAGTGGTGGCCTCTTCCTGCCCAGCCCCCTCTTCCCTGGCGGAGGGGGGTGAGCTTCCGCCCCACACAACCCCAGCACTTCAGAAGCCGCCACCGAGACTGGCAGCGGGGAGCGGTTGCTTCTCTTCCCCGGGAAGTTGGGTCAGCAGCCCACAGTGCGTCCACCTGGGCCGAGACTCGCAGCCCCGCGCTCTGACTCTAGCCGTGAGAAGACCTAGTCATGTTTCCTTTACAGAGGAAATCCTTCTCCATCCTCAGGGGCACTGTCCTAAGGGGACACAGGCCTCAGGCCTCTGTCCCAGCTTCCCCACAGGGTGTCAGCCCACATGCATTATTCTCTGACCTGCCACCGCCCCGGGAAGAGGAGGGGTGGAGGGGCTGGTTCCTTGTCTTCCCAGCCAACCCTTCCCTCCCGTGTGGCACAGGGTGACAGAGCCCCCAGGAGCTGTCCTCTGTGTCCCCTATCTTTCTACCCACTCCAAAGTGTCCCCCTGCCTGTCTGCTAGACTCCAAGGTCACTTCACCTCCTCCACAGCTGGCCACCCAAGGGCTGGCCAGGCCCCTCTGGGCCCTTCCAGCAGACACCTCCAAGCCGATCCTAACATTCAGCAAGTGATGCTTAATTCAACTCTCAGCAGCTCCTGACTTAGGGACACTTGTCCCTGGTTTGCCAATGAGGAAACAGGCACAGAGAGGTGAAGTAATTTGCCAAGCTCACAGAGCTAGTGGGTAGGGAAAGGGCTCAGTCCACCTGGCAGGGGCAGGCTGACGGCTCACCCAGCCGCGTTCTGCCACAGTCAGGAGCACCAGAAGGGCCAGGAGATGCTGTCCCCGCTCCATGGCCAGCACCACCCCACCTTGGGACACCACGGCAAGTGTCTGGGCTCAGTTTTTCCTCGGGTGCCATCCTCCTTCCTCATACTGGGCAGAGTCATCTCCTGAGTGCCACCTTCCACCCTTCCTCCTCCTGACACCTCCCCGTCCTTCACAGGCTGGGCTAAGGGCTCTGGGGAGCATCCCCGACTCCCCTGGGGCTCTGCAGGAAGTGGCCGTGTGTCCTGGAGCTCCAGCCACCTTGGGCCCTGGGGTGTGTGCCTCGTGCACCTCGCCTGGACGTGGAGCCCTGCAGGCCCTGGTGTGTGCGCTGGAGGCCCACCGAAGGCCATGACCCCTGGAAGGAGGGATGGCCCAGCACCCAAGGGGCCCCACGGCGTAGGGCCATCTGTGCCCCAGGTTCCACCCGTGGCCCACCTTGGCTTCTGGTGTGTGCATGTGCAAGGCTGATGCACATGTGGGCACGGTGGGCGTGCGTGGGTGTGCGTGAAGCTGCTGCGGCAGGACTGCGACAGGAGTCTGCGGGCTCCGAGTGAGCAGGCGTGTGGCTGTGTGCATGCACTGCTGGGCCCTGGGAAGGGCACGCACCCGACACACGCTCTGATTCACTCACACACACTTCCTGGCTTCCCCCTGCCAGCATTCACACGCGGCCATCTCTGGCCACACCCTCGGGGCTGCGGCCCAGGTGGCCACTCTGACCTGATGGGCTGTGGCTGGCTTCCCCGAGGCCTGGCCCTTCCTCTTAGAGGCCTTCCTGGGGCTCCATGCAGCTACCCTGCCTCAGTGTCCCCCACAGCCAGTGAGGACTGGAGGTGTCCCTGTGCTGGCGCCCCATGGCAGGCAGGGCAGGGGAGCGGAACCCCTGTGGACATGGCCATGCACATGCAGAAGCTGGGGACTCGTTCACCATCTGGCAGGCAGGGGCCAGGCGCTGAGGGCCTCTCCCCAGTAGCCCTCACCCTGTGAGCATGGACTCCCGACCTCATGTACCTGTGGGTCCTGGACACCTGTCCCACGGCCTCCCTGCCTCCTCTGCCCAGGACCTGGCCAGCCACAGGTGCCCTTGCTCTCCTGCCTTCTCCCCACCCACTGGCCAGCTCCTCCTCCCTGACTCACCTGGTCACAGGGCCAATGACTCTGAGCAAAGGGCGCAGCTCTGCAGCACCCCAGGCCCCAGGGAGTGCCTTGGCCTGGGCCTTGGCGCACAGCCCCTGCCTCTGGCGGCCTGCACTTCTGTTCCAAGCCCACCGGCCTCCAGAGCCCTCAGAGGCCTTGTCTCCTGCCCTCGGGGGTCCATGGACCCAGGCGGCCTGAGGGCACGGAGGGCTCACAGCTGCTGGGCAGAGAGTCAGGGCGGCTTGGTGAGCACAGTCCTGCAGGCCTGCCCGCCAGAGTGTGGGCATTTGGACCCAGCAAAGCAGCAACAAGGCTCCTCGGTGAGCTGCTTCTTATCTTTTTCTTAATACATTTTTAGGATCACAAAGTCAATGTTTGTTGAGTGCAGAACGCCTGGGAAACAAGGAAGGGGAAATCCCCCTAATTGTGCAGGGCGAGAGGAGCGCGGTCACACCTGCTCTCTCCCTCCCGGCTCCATCCCTCTCCCAATGCTGCTGCCTGATGATCTACTGAGACCCCCTTAGCAGTGGCCCTGGGCTTTTTCTGCCACCACCATCCCTGCACCGCCACTCCCAGTCTGTCCCCACTGGACCCGGCCCAGGTCCTGGCCCTCCTCACCCTCGCCTCCCAGGCCCGAGCAGCGCGCCCTGCGTCCAGCCCCTCTCCGCCACGGGAAGGCGCCTCAGGTCAGTTTATTTTTTTTTATTTTTTATTTTTTTATTTTTTTATTTTTTTTGCCTCAGGTCAGTTTAGATGGAGATGCCCCTGCCCTGCAGGCACGAAGGTGTCCAGGCCACACCGAGGCCGCCCTCTACACCCTGCCTGGGCGGGGCCTGCGCTCAGAGGCTCCTCCCTCTGCTGATTGGCACTCGTCCCTCCCGATTCCCCTTCCCAGGAAATCCCTGGCTCCACCTTGGCTTGGGAGATGGGCCCCACCCGGCCCAGAGCCCACGGCCAGAACCCTGTGCCCACCTCTCACGTGCAGGTGGCTCATGGTGCACAGGGGCAAGCGACAGAGGAGCCAGTGAGCGAGCGACCCCGGGTCACTGAACCCACCTCTGTGAACTCGTGTGTTCCCCCGCGGCCTCGGGGCGCGCCCAGCGCATCGTGGAGCCCAGCCAGCGTGCTGCCCGCAGGGTGTCCAGCCCGCGCAGGGCAGGCGGGCCCAGGCGGGACGTGCTGTTTTCACGCAGTGCCTGGTTATGGAGGAGCCTGGGCGGCCGGCTGGTGGCCCACCCCTGAAGGCTCCTGCTCCCGGTGCTCATTCCTGGGACGGTTCCACGACTTGAGCTAGCTCACCCTTTGTCTAAACACGCGTCATGAAATAGTCCCCGGTTCCTTGTTTGCTCTTCATCCTGCCTCAGTGAGCATTTGCGTAGTGAATGTGGATTTCAATGGGGTCACAGCCACTGACAGTCTGTGGGGTTTGGTGAGTTTTACCTTTTGGTTGCGGTTAGATGCTGGCCTTGAGGTGGTTGCCCTCCATGGTGGGTAATGATGGGGCCCGTCCACTTCCAACCTGGCTAAGCTTTGGGAATTCTGAGTTTAATATCTATCTTTATAATGTCTCCCAAATTGTACAAACACTTTCTCTTCTAATTTTAGTTTAGTTGTTTTCTCACCCTTTGGAACAACCGCGAGGCAGGCATTTCCAATTCATTAAACCTCCTACGTGTGTTTTAAATTTCATTTTCAAGATAAAATCCCGAAGACAACACTCACGATCAGAACACACATTCATTAAAATGCACTTTCTGCCCCTCCTTTCTCCATGTCCCACATCTTTGATTCCCCGTCCTGGAGGTTTCTGGGATCGGCTCATTCTCCAAGCCGCGTGGATTTTGCTGGGACCACAGGGCCACTCAGACCAGGGAGCCGCTGGAATCCGAGGTCACCCACCAGCAGGGCTGGCTCCTCCCAAAGCCTCCCTCCTTGCTGGCTTGCTGGTGGCACCTTCTCCCTGTGTCCTGGCATGGTGGTCCTTTGTGCCTGTCCTATAAAGACAGAATGCACACGGGCCACTCTAGTGACCTCCACCTTTAGAAAGGGCGCATCTCCAAACCTGTCCTTGGGGATGCCCGTCCGCCCACCACAGCCTCTGACAGGCACGTTCAGAGGAGGATTGTTCCTGTGGCTCTCCTCTAAGCCTTCTTAGAATCCTTTAGCGCTACGTGAACAGAAACCTGAGAAGACGTGAGCTCTGGTTCTCTTTCCAGCCTGCTCACGAGTCCTTGTTTCAACTTGCCCTCCCGTGACGGTGCTGCAGGCTGCAGGTGCTGCAGGACAGAGCTCTCCAGCCACGGTGGGACTTGCCCTTGGCTTGAGGAACGTCAACTCACCCCTGGGGCAGGCGGGGCAAGGGTGACAGGAGTAGGGGATGCAGGGTGGCCTCCCGGGCAGGGTGAGACACCACCTGCCACACGCTGCGGAGGGCTCAGTCAATGCTTTCTGCCTCCCCGACTAGAACCTTTAATTCCCCCACATTTTGATTTTAAAATACGTATTCATTAGAAGGAAACAGGTGCAGAGACAGAGTGAAGAATAGGTCCCAGACTCATCTGGACCCTGGGGGCAGCCCCCTGCGCCCCCCACAGCTGTGTGTGTCGTGCAGCGCAGGAGGGGCTCCCAGGCACCTGCTCCCTGGGCCAGCCTCCCTCCGTGTAGGGTTGGGCAGCCTCCTGGACCGTCCCTGGAACGTCTCTGCACCTGCCTATCAAGTCCATAGCCACACCATTCCTCCCAGTCAGATCAGCAAGACGCCCATTCTGGTCAAACCCCACCTCTGACCAGTTTCCCCCCACACCCTCTTCTGGGTGGCGTTGGCCCCGAGGCCGGCCTTCAGGGAGGATCCTGTGGGTCCTTGGCCACCGACCCCCACCCTGATGTCTCCTCTCAGGCGTTGCTGTCCCCTGATCCCCAGCCTCTCCCTGTGAATCCCTCCTTGCCGTCCTGGGAGTGGAGCCAATCTCTCTGCTGCAGGGCCTGCTGCCACGGTCCTGCACCTGTCCCTGCGGCCCTGAAGACCACCCCTCCGCTTCAGCAAGCGTCCCCGCGGTGCTTCCTGCCCTGGGCCCCTCTTGCCAGCACAGCCCCACTGGGAGCGAGGTGCCTCTGCCCCGGCCCGTAGCCTGGCAGCCCTGCCTCTCTGCCGTCCACCCACCAAAGGGAGGAGAATCAGAGGTCGTCCAGCAGCAGGAGCTGCACACAGGAACCTGGGTCTGCAGGTGGCAAGAGCCTTGCCACCCAAGGACAGCTCTGACCACGTGTGCTGGCCCCGGGTTCTGTTGCTGTTGTTCTGACAGCAGGGAACCCACCTGCCAACGCCGTGGGTGGCACCAGGCGGCCCGTTCTGTTCTGCTTGCCTTCCCGCTTAATAGCCCACATTCACACCTTTGCACCTCGGCCAGTATAGCTTCACACGCGGGGGTCAAGTGCAGGTGACAGACCATGTCACAGTGCCAGGAACAGGGCTCCCTCTCCTGTGCAAGGAGAGAGAAGGTTCTAGAGCTAAGGTGGCCACTCAGACTTGTGCCTGACCCTCATCCTCAGACCTCTGGCTCTACCCTTGGGTTTGTTCCTTCCTGGCCGTGTTCGGTGGCTGCAGGAGACCTGAGCATCCGGTCTTTACGTGGCTTCATGGCCAGTGGGGGATATGTTATGTGACAGTCACCTCCTCCACTGGGGAAGGGGACTTAGCAGGGGAATCGTGGCCCAGTATTCCCCCACAGGAGAGGGCAGACTCTGGCTCCCCAGTGAACCCAGCCACCGACACTACCTACCACAGCACGCAGGGGCCCACGCCAGGACCTGAACAGGCGGGGACTCTAGAAGACTCACGGCTGGACATGGTTTCTACAAAGCCCAAACCCAGGAGAGCTGAGCAGACATCCTGGAGGAAAGGGGAGCTGCGTGGGTGACCTCACAGAGTAAGCTTTACACCACCCTGTACAGGGTAAAGAAGGGACGGTGGCCCCACAGTCCAGAGAGGTCGAGGCGGCCGAGGAAGGCGCCAAGGGAGCTCACTCTCTGTGGGCGCTAACCTGGCCCCTCTCTCAGCCTCCCTTGCAAGTTAGGTGGACCCTGTGCTGAACATGGCCATGAAGGGCAAGCAGTGTACTCCTCTGCCCGGCATGGCCCTGGACACTCCACCATTGTCACCTGCTGCTGTGAGAGACTCCGAGGGGACCTGCAGGCCCTGGGAGACAAGGAGCCACATGGGGGGGGGCCTGGGCCCTGGTGAAATCATTCTCCACCCACCCCGCCTGCCCGACGCAGTCTCCCAGTTCCAACTGGCCCACACGCTCGGCTGTTGGGCCCCCGGTGCTCCCTTTGTCACCACGGGCTGTCCCTTGAGGGGACCGTCTTGAACAGACCGAGTAGCACATGAATTGCTTTAGCACATCAGTCTCCTCCCGAAACCCCCCACCCTCAGTCCTACTTCTAGAAAAAATGTCTCCTAGAGGGTGTCTTTGTTTCTTGTGTTATTTATATCCCTAATTAGAAAATAGAAATTTCAGCCTCTTACTGGCTAACTAGACAATATTCACTGCCTTTATTAAAGTTAATACATAATTTATCACGTGATTCATCTGATAAAAAAAAACACAGGAGGACGGATCTCGGCCCACGCCGTCCCCGCGCCTCTCTGTGGCCTCTGCCCTTGGTGACGACAACGCTCCTCCTGCCCCGCGCTCCGGGCTCCTGTTTGCGGGCACCGTCTCACTTTCCACCCTGCTCCGGGCAAGACGGAGCTTCCTGGGCTGTGTCTACAGATGGTCGGGTTTTCAGGAGTCCAAGACCCGAAGCCCAGCTGTCCGCACCACGGCTGTGCGGATGCCGAGGGGAGGGAGGGGACGCCCAGCCTTCTTGGGGGACGCCAGAGCTCCCTTCCTGGAGGCGAGGGCTGTCCTGTTGCTCGGGAGCCTTTCGGCAGGCCGGGTTCTGCCCATGAGGCCCCTTTCTCTCCCTCCTTCTCACCGGGTCGCCTTCTGGGCATCCTCTGCCCTTCTAGCATGTTCCATATCCTCCTTTCCTTTTTCCTTTTCATTTACTCCCTCATCTTCCTGGAGCACATCCTCAAGTTACTTCTTAGGAGAAGTCAAATGAAAGACAGTTCTGCATGAACCTGTCCTCGCTCCTCCCTTGCCTTGCTTGCTGCTGGCTGAGGGGGGACCTGCAGCACGAGGGCCTGGCACCTGTTGTCCAGCCACTGCTGAGAGGGCAGGCACCAATTTGTCCTGCAGGTCTCGGCAGGTGACTTTTCCCTGCTTGAAAGCTCTGTCCCTGGGGTGTTAGGCAAGGGTATGGCTGTGGGCCGGCGGTGGTCCCGGGTCCTCCCCCTGTGCAGAGGCCCTTTCAGCTTGAAGGTCCATCTCTCCAGTGCCCTGAAGTCATCTGCAGTATTTGCCTGGACATGCCCTCCTGTCCATGGCTTCTGGGTATCGGCCTCCGACTGCTTTCCGTGTCGCTCCCTGGTCTGTTTGTAGGAGTGCGCCCCTTGGGGCTCTCTGCTCTTGGTCTTCCACTTCCTGGTGTTTCTAGAGGGCGCAGCCCTATTTCAGAAGCCGAGTGCGTGTCTGGTCGGCCACTCCCGCAGTAACAGGACTGCGTCAGGGTTGCAGTCCCCCCAGCCGTCTGAGGATGTGATGGGAGTGTGTCCAGGGGCCTTCTCACTTGCCCTGCTGGGTCCTCTGGCCTTAAGTTTTTCCAGGACCTTTGTCTCTACCTTTCATGCCGCTGGTGGCCGCCATGGGCCTGGGGGTCCCAGGTTGTCTATTCACGTGACAGATATCAGGAGGACACGGGCGTGCACTTCCTCTGGCGTGGCTGAGCCCGCCTTGCCGTTGGTTCATGATGCGGACACTGGGCTCCGTGGGCATGAAGACAAGCTCCTCCTCAGCACCAGGCGGCTGTGACTCCCCAGGGGCCACAGAAAGGGCTTCTTTCTGCGGTCTGCCCAGCCTGGCTTCCCCGGGAGCAGACACCCAGGCCTCCGTGGCTCTCAGCATTGTCCCTGCCCATGGCACCCAGGGTCATCCCTGTAGGGCTCCTTGTCCCCAGCTCTCCTGAGCCTGGCCCCTCCCCAGATTCCAGGGGGCGGAATCTCAGCCCCCAGCTGCCGCCAGGATCGGGGCTCAGCTTCTTCCTGTTTAATAGGTCACTTGCACCCTCTGCTTTCTGCCTTCCAGAAATTTATTTAAATCTCTTAGTCATTGTTGTGAGGATTAGGATGCCATTCTGTATGCAAAGCACATCGTACTGTACCTGGCGCAGGAGGAGTGCTGGATAAATGTTAGCAATTATTATCACAGTAGTTAAGCCATTTCCCGGGGTGGGAGGCCCTCCTTCAAGGAGGTTGGTTTAGAAGACCTGGCCCTGGGCGGGCACCTGGGCACAGGCTCCCGGGCACCTTGGCTTAGTCCTGCCCGTGCAGCCCTCTCCCTGCTCACTGCTGGCCCCAGGCTTGGCCTTGCTTCCAGAGCAGCGGTGGAGGAAGGGCACAGGCCACCGGCCACAGGTCTCCCTGGAGGACCAAGTCACTGCCCTCAGGGCTTGCAGAGGGGCTCCGGGAGTTCCCACAGGAGGGGAGGGCGAGGACAGCCAGGGCTGCGCGGGAGGTCCCCAGCCGAGGCCGCTGGTGGCCTCGGGGTGCTGCAGGCTCTAGGGAGCCCACAGCTCTGTGCCACGGGCTCATGGCTTTGCCACTGCCCTCCCCAGGGCTGTGGGCAGACACAAGGACAGGTTCCAGCCTGCGACAGGGCAAGGGTGGAGGTCGCCTCTTGGGCTTCCCTTACGCTGTGTGGGACCTGCTGCCCTGGCTGCCTGATGGTCAGCCTGCAGGGCTGGTGGGGAACTGTCACCACCTGCTAGACATGCAGTGGCCCTTAGGGACTGAGGTGGCCCAACAGCCAGACAGTCACTGGGTACCTTCTGCCAACTTTGGGTGAGCCTGGATGCCACTCCTCCAGCTGGACCTCCAGATGAGAGGACAGCCTGCCGGCACCTTGACAAGTCCACCGGGCCTTCCTGACCCAGGGATGGTGTGATGACACCTTGTGGCTCAAGCTGCAGAAGGCGTGGTCACTGTTTCACTGTGCATCGTCCACCTGTGGGGAACGGCCCCACCCAGGACACCAGCGGTGCCCCTGCAGAGCAGGGTGGAAGGTCCGGTGGACGAGGGGTGACGTGTGGGCACCAGCCCGGAGGGTCTCGCTCCTCACAGCAGCTCACACTCCCAGGACTCACTGGCCCTGCTTCCCCAGGAGGCCAACTCGCAGTGGCCCAGGCAGAGGCTGCAGAGGCAGCGTGACAACCTCATTGAACAGCCTCTTCCTACCCCTTGGAGCTCCGGCTGCAGCAGGGACACGCTCCCAGGAGATCCCCTTTCCACCCAGGTGGACAAGACCGGAGCGTGCTGGAGCGGATGCAGCAGAGCGCAGAGATAAACGGCTTTGTTCCGCTATTGGATCTCGTTGCCCGGCGCTGGCTCTGCTCCCGCCGACTACTCGGCTGGCCCGCTGATGTGAGTGCAGAGGCTGACACCATTGAAGGCCCTTGATATACGCTTGTCCCAGGAAACTGCAGATATTATGAGGCCTGTCGACATTTCACAATGACTCTATGTGGGGACTTGCAGCCATGCGCTCCTGACAGAAAGACACCGGGTGGCCGAGCTCACAAACCCCTCCAGGTGGCCCAGCTGGAGGCAGGGTGGCAGGGGCAGAGGCCACCACTGTGTTCACGGTGTCTCCAGGCAGCATCTCCCAGAGCAGGCCACACCAGCTGTGTGCCGTGGGCGGGTTCCTACCCACACCTGTCTCCTTGCCCCAGAAACAACACGGGATTCATAAGACCTACGTCACCTGGTGGATACAGAAAGGGGGTTGCGTAGTCATGTGACCCCTGCCCAGCCCTGCTGGGCTGAGGCTCTGGGGAGCCTGCCTGTGTACCCCAAAGACTGCCGTCCACAGGAAGGCAGGCAGCTAGCTGCGTCTGGGAAACCCAGGCAGGAGCACGAGGCAGAGAGGGTCAGCCAGCCAGCTTGATGCCCAGGGCCGTGACCTTGGGAAAATGGCCTTGCTAAACTCGACTGTCATTAGGTCATCCCTAGAACGGCAACCGCACCTCGACTGCCGTGCTGCTGGGCCACTGGTACGGGGCTGGTGTCCAGCCACCTAGAGCCCTGCAGCTGCTGCACTGTGCACCTGGGCCAGGAGAGGGCCACCTTGTGTGGCTCTGTGGCCGGTGGTCCCCTGGCTCCCAGGGCAGTTGTGTGGGCAGCACAGGCCACAGACTCCCATGGGGCTTCTTGTGCCTCGGTGGGATCCTCGAGTTTCAGGAAGACACAGGCCCAGGTCTCCTGCCGTGTCCAGGACGTGGCCTGCAGCAGGGGGCGGGGCCTGTCCTGCGCAGGCGCGAGGCCCTGGGACTCCGGCGGACCTGTCCTCACGGCAGCACTGGCTGGGTCTATGAGTGGGAATCAGTCACCTACGGAACAGCCCAAGGTCGCACAGAGTGCCAACAGCCGTAAGTCAGGGAGACGAGGCCGCGTGTCAGAGCATTTAAATGAGACCCATCATTGGCTTCTCAGTCTTTTTTGGCTGAACGCCTTTAGCAAGTAAATTCTACTTCTCAGAGTTTTTGTGAAATCCGATAATCCATCAAGTAAGAATGTGCCTTACATGCTTAGGGCCACCGAGTAGGGACCTGGAAGATGTTTAGGTATCAAAATCTGATGGACGCTATTTTTTTTAAAAATATTTATTCTTAAATATTTTTTTTAATATTTATTCTTAAATATTTAGGTGGACACAATATCTTTATTTTACATTTATGAGGTGCTGAGGATCGAACCCAGTGCCTCGTGCAGGCTAGGTGAGCTCTCTGTCACTGAGCCACAACCCCAGCCCCTTACGTCTCAAACTCTAATGAGGACTGATTGAAAACAGCTTCCTGAAGATCCAGGGGAGCAGCGATGATCGTGCTGAGGAACGGGGCCAGGAGCTCACAGGCGGACGGCTGAACTAGACCTGAAAGGGGGAGCTGAACCTGGATGGTCCCTGTAGGCGTGGAAGCACCAGGTGTCTTCTAGAATCAGGGGTTCTCTGGGCGGGGGAGCAGTGAGGATGAGGGTGCAGCCAGAGGGGTCCCTGGGAACCCTGCTGTGGGAGGCCACGGAGGGCCTCTGGCCCAGGATACGACCACTCCGCTGGGCTCTCACACCCACGGAGACTGTCTGATTTCCAGAGTCCAGTGGCTCACAGTTCAGTGAACTCAGGCAACGTCCAAGTGGCCACTGGTGATAGCACCTCTCCTCTTGAAGCACACACTGAGTGACAGCCTAGACACCAGGTCACCCAGCGGGTGCAGCCCAGTGGCAGCCATGTGGGTGTGACATCTGGAAACTCACTCCCACATCTGACCAGCACTGACCATCCGCCTCAGGCAGGCCTTCTCACCAACACAAGTACAGGAGGTGGCAGTCCTGCGGACGCCCCAGGGCCCAAGGTGGAATCAGTGTGGAGAAACAAGCCTGTCCACCTCCAGTCACGGGGGGTGACAAAGAGCTACCCTCCTGTCATCCAACATAAACTGGAAACCTGCACAGATAAACACAATCACTCTCTACGGATACTGAAGGTCGGGCAGGGCAGGGCTGTGACCCCAGAGCGGAGCCAGACCAGGAGAGACCCACAGCCATCCAGGACGGAAACAGCTGAACACGGCTCAGAGGAGGCAGGATGTGGACTGTTGCTACGTTGAGTGGACAGAGATCAGGGTTCAAGGCCAAGGCAGCACTAGTCTGTGGCGTAGAGTGACACAGGGGAGGGAGCTAGGCAGAGAAGACAGTCTGGAGACTTCACAGGGTTCTGTAGGGTCTGGCTAAATACCAAAATGTGCAGGGCAGAAGGTCTAAGTCAGCCATGCCCAGAGCTCATCGAGTATCTGTCTTCTCCTAAGAAAGACTTCATGGGATACACAGGTCATTCAGCAGATGCCCAGAAGGACCTTGCCTTAGAAATCAGGCTGAGTTAAAGGATCAAAATCATCTACAGGTAACATAACTGGCTGACTGAGAAAGTGCAAAACCCTTAAAGGAATATAGCAAAATCCAGTATTCAAGAAAATAAAATTCATTGTGCTTTGATTGAACTTTTGAAAACAATTTTCAAAGAAGCAGAAATTTTTGATTCATATCCAGAAGGAAAATCAGTTCAAGAAATAGAAATAGCAGAGACAATGGGGATTATCAGGCACAGCATTAGAAGATACAACTTGATTTCCATGCTCGTGGATGCCAAGTAAAACAGAAAAAAATGAGCAAAGACATGGAGGATATGAAAACATCAAGTGCAACCTCCAGAGACGAACTACACAATTAAGATCTGACATGAAAATATTACAGCTAGAATTAACAGCAGACTAGACACAAAGGAAGGGGACAACCAAAACACAAGACATAGAAACAGAGAATCAAAATGTGAAATAAGTCAACAGGGCTTCAGTCACTTATAGGTTAAACCAAGCAGTCTGACATTTGCTAATCACAATTCTAGAATGTGATGTATTGTGGTGTGAAATACAGAAAACATATTTTAAAAACTAATGGAAAATTTTACTTTAGTTTTTATTTTAAAAATTTCTTACAAATTCAAGCACTTTATTAAAATCTGAACAGAGAAAAGACACACACACACACACACACACACACACACACACACACACCCCATCACCACCACCACCACCACCACCATCACACCACCACCATCACATCATCATCAGCATCATTACCATCATCACCATCATCATCACATTATCACCATCATCACCACCATCATCACATCACCATCAGCACCATCATCACCATTACCACCATCATCACCACCACCATCACCATCAGCACCATCACCATCACCATCAGTATCATCACCACAATCATCACCACCTCCATCATCACCATCAGCACCATCACCATCACCACCATTACCACCATCACCATCATCACCACCAACACCATCACCAATGCACAAGATAAAAGAAAACCAAAAAGTCAGCTAGGAAAAAGACAAGATTTAACAGAGTAAAGATGAGAATAATTATAAATTCTTGTCATAATTTATGCATGCTAGAAGACAACAGAATGATATCTTTTAAGTGTGAAAAAAGGAAAAAGAAGAGCTGTCAATCTAGAATTCCATGTGCAATGAAAGTATTCTTCACAACAAAGTCAACATGAAGCTCTGAGAACAAACAAGAGCTGGGAGGACCCGCTGCTGGCAGAGCGACACTAGACAGTGCTGCAGGACGTCCTGGGGTAGGAGGAAAACCGCAGCAGATGGACTTGGAGCCGCACGGGGAGAAGAGAGCCGGAGTTGAGAACCTGAGGACAAACAGAAAGTTCCTCTTCCTGTCTTTACATGTAAAGTAAAAGTGAACTCACTACTCAGAGAGGAGCAGGGATGCAGGCAGGGACCCGACCCACGGAGAAGTCAGGCAGACGCAGCGACGACTCCAAGGACGGACGGCGGGGGTCGAGTGTCACGTTGTGCACTAGCGTGATCTGGCATAATGGTTTTGGAAGGCAGATTCTGATAAATTAAACACATATTGTAAACTCCGCTTCAAACATGGGCAGAAAACACAGAGAGTTAGAGCTAATGAGCTTGTGGGAGAGAGAAAATGGAATTTAAAAAATACCCACTATAAATGAGGGCCGGGAGAGGAAGGGGAACAAAGAAGAGGCAGGACAAACGACCAGCAAGACAGCGCCTGGAGTCCACCCCGGGATAGTTACCTGAACCACAAAGGGTTAAAAGACAGTGACTGTCAGCGTGGGGAAGGGCCAGGTGGACTGCTCCCTCCCGGAAGCCAGCTCTAAGCATCAAGCCCCAGATAATTTAAAATGGGAATAACTGAGTCCTTCAGACTCTGAAGAGACAAAGACACAGTGGCCACGTTAGTCAGATGTGTAGACCTCAGACAAAAGGTTTCCAGGGAAAGAGGACACAGCCTGGTGACACAGGGGTGGGTTCATCAGATGACTCGACAGTCCCCAGTGCGTGGGCACCAAGTGACGGGAGAGACGCGGCGATCCCCGAAAACTCAGCACTGCCCTTAGCACTGACAGGACCATAGACCCACCGTTGGTGAAGACAGGGAAGCTCCCAGAGGTCACCAAGGCACCAGGTGCTGGCCTTCACCAGGACTGTGCCCCCAAGGGCCGAGCAGGCTTTCCTGGCAGGAACATGGGAATCACCACCAAAATTCACTGCATACGTGCCTCAAAATCTGGGATTTTTAAAAATTTAAAATCCTGCAGAGTATGTTCTCTGGCCACCACAGAATGAAATTATAAATAAACCAACCAGCAGTTACCTGGAAAAGACCCAGATGTGTGGGCTGCAAATCACACTCCTCAAGAGAGATCACACCGGAACTGAAAGGTGCTCTGGACTCAGTGAAAACTTACTTCAGTGATAAGAAACGCTGCGGGTTAACACCCCGAGTTTCTGCACTAAGAAGCCAGGGCAGAGAGCTCAATGAATCTAGAGTAAGCAAGGGGTATTGTGATGAGGGAAAAGAGAATCAATGAAAGAGAAAGAAGAGTAACAGAAATTAGGCAAACAAAAATGACTTCTTTGAGAAGATCAGTAACATTTAAAAACATCAAACTAGGCTGTTCAAGAAAGAGAAGCTCTGCAGATCACCAACACGAGGGAAGAGAGGGAGCGACCTCAGGGCGACAGACCCAGGAAGGATGGGAGCCCAGGACACACCAAACACCAGTCACCCGGAGCCCAGAGGAAACGGGCCCAGCCTGGAAGGACCAGCCACAGCCGACCCAAGGAAGGCTAGGGAATTGGACATCCTGCGTCCACTCAGGAAGGAGTCTGTAAGGGACGGCCTCCTGGACGGAATCCCAGGCCCAGAAGGCGAGACTCAGAATCCCACCCCACACGGAGGGCGCAGAGCACCTGCCCTGCTTGAGCTGCTGCAGGCAGCCGAGGCCGGGGGCACTGCCCGTCTCACTGCAGGACACCAGTGCCAGCCTGATGTGACAGGAGAAAGCCAGGCAGCGACAGCCCTCAGGCACACGACGCACGTGACTTCAGGAAGCCACGGTCCATCACCCTGGAGCTCATGGAGCAGAGCAGACCCCGGTCCCGGGGCCTGACTCACCAACATGTGAAAACCCAGCATCACCTTCTTACCAGAAGGAAAGAGAAACGTGATTTTTCTTATATGTGCAGAGAAAGAGTTTGCAGAGGTCAAGCATTTGATGAAAACAGCCTCAAGACTTTGGAAATAGCCAACTTCCCCAACTGGGTCGGGGGTGTGCAGGAAGGGCCAGCTGCCACCCCCACGTCTGCGCAGACGCTCACTCCCACCACCGGTGTTCGGTGCAGTCCCAGAGCCCCAGCTGGATAGGAAGAGAAGAGCGGGAAGGACGCGGGCAGGCTGGGAAAGAAGAGAGAAAACTGTCTTTATTTGCAAATGGAAAATTGCAAGCAGGAAAGACCCAGAAGAATATACTGAAAGTCTTTTAGAACCCATTAATGACATTAGCAAAATCACAGAACACAAGGCCACTGTCTAAAAATCAATCCTACTTCTATCTGCTCACAATAAATAATAGAAAAATTGAAACATTTAAAACAAAAAATCAATGCCAATTAAAATAGCATGAAAGCCACTACAAACATAGCAATTAATTCAATAAAATATGTTCTAGACATAGATACTAAAAATAACTAAGCATCACTGGGGGAAATCAAAGGACAGCCAGACAAATGTAGAGATCGGTGAGATGTACAAAGCTGAAGAACTGGGAGACTCAGTATTGTCATGTCTTCCGTCATCCCAACATCAAGCTACAGGGTCAATACAATCTTAGTTTAAAAAAAAAACTCTCTCGCTGGGGGTGGTGGCCCACACCTGTAATCCCAGTGGCTGGGGAGGCTGCGGCAGGAGGATTACAAATTCAAGGCCAGTCTCAGCAATTTAGTGAGGCCCTAAACAACTTTGCAAGACCCTATCTCAAAATAAAAAGATAAAAAGGACTGGGGATATGGCTCAGTGGTACAATACACCTGGGTTTAATCCCCAGTACCACAAAAGAAAGGAAAAAAAAATCCTTCTCAGTGGAAATCACCAAGCTAATTCCAAAATCTATAGGAAAATTTAGCGGGCCAAGAGTCTCAAGGTAACTGGGAAAAAGGGGAAAGTGCTCTGCCTAATTTGAATCAAAACTAATCAAGGAAATGTGTTGTTCCCGTAAATCGATGTTTAGATTTAAGAATGTGGAGAATTTGCAAACAGACTCACACGTGTGCTCAATTAATTTTTTATAAAGATGCCAAGGTAATCCAAAGGGAGAAATACTGTTTTCAAAAGGCGACATTGGAGCAATTGGATTGCTGGAGTGACGGGATGCATATGGAAGGAGTGGACCTCAGCTCTTACTGCAGGCCGTTACAAACATTGACTTGAAGTAGATCGTGAGCCTAAATTCAGACCTACAACTTTAAAGCTTCTGGACGGAGTCACAGGATAAAAATCCCTGCCATCTTGGAAGAAGTGGAGAGTTCTTAGGTCTAACAGACACACGATACGAGGAGATGTCGACAAGTTGAACTTCAGTTTGTGCAGAAACTAAGAGCTCTGCACTTTAAAAGACTATTTAAAAAAACGGAGAGGCAAGACACCAGATGGGAGGAAATAGGAGGCCGAACATACCTGCCCGCGGGGTCATGTAATGAGTATGCGAAAGCCTTAGGGGTAGGAGCTAGAGCTGCACCAGAGGCCGCCAAGGGTCTGAACAGACACACAGATGGCAGCTCAGGAAACGATGCTCAGCCTCAGCAAACAGCAGGGACAGGGACTGCAGTGGCCGCCCAGCGGGATGGTGGACCTCCAAGAGACCCATGGGAGGATCCTCGGGCTGCGTGGTGACTCTCGGGCCCCAGGGAGGTGGTGGAGGCTGCAGCCGCCTGGGGGCACGGAGGACAGCAGGACTTCCTGAGGCCTGGAGTCTAGGGCTGCAGAGAGCACTACCAAGAGGTGAAGAGAAGCCCGGGGTGGGAGGGACGTCTTCCAGATCCTTGTAGATCAGACAGGAACAAAGACCCTCAGCACTCACCCAGGAGACCTGAACCAGCCTCAAGGCAGACACAGGGTTCCGCACGCAGGCCTTCCTTCCAGGATGACCAACCACTGGCCAACCAGCCCCTGAAAGTGCCCTGAGGTGGCCATCAGGACTGCAAGGGAAAACCACGAGTGAACCCTGTCCCCGAAGGAGGCCACGCCTGGGATGGACAGGGGCAGTGCTGCAGGTGGAAGTCGTCCCCTTCGCTGCTGGCCGGAAAGTAAAGGACAGAGCATGGCGCTCCCTGGAAAAGCCCAGCATCCACTCAGCGTCCACCCGCCCGGCCGTCTCCCAGGCACGCTCAGGTCAGCTGGGGAGACCTGCGCGCCAAGACTTGCGCCATGTCCACAGCGGCATCGTTCATAAAGACCCCAAGTGGGAAAAGCCGAGTCGTCAGCGGGTGAGCAGAACGTGACAATCCCGACAGCGGAGCACTCTTTGTCCTAAAGAGGAATGGAGCAGGGCAGGTGCCACGGCCTGGATGAGTCCCCAGGACACAGGACACGGCGCTAAGTGAGCCGAGAGACCACATCGCATCCCATCCACAGAGGAACCCCCGGGGACAGACGGGTTGGCATGTACCAGGGTGTGTGGGGACGGTGGAGGATGAGTGCCAGTGGGCACAGGGCCCCTCGGGCAGTGAGGAACACGTTCTAAGGCTGGCTGTGGGGTTGCGTGTGGAACTCGTTCAATATGCTAAAACCGCGGAATCATACAATTTAGATGAATGAGTTTTATGGTTTGTGAATTGTATCTCAATCAAGTGATTATTAAAGTAGGAAAACATGGCTGGAGAAGCTGGCTGGAGATCACCGAGCTGTGCCAGGGCGAGGGTGAGGGGAAGGCACTTTGGTTTTTGGTGGACAGGAGTCTCTAGGGCACAAGTCCACAGGGACAGAAGTAGCAGCACTGCCAGGCTGGGGGGCGGGCAGAGCAGCAGGGACTTCCCGGCCCACTGCAGTGGTGGTCGCACCATGTACACGAGCACTTAAGCTGGTGCTTTGGGCTTTTGTGGACCCGGAATGCAGCCGACTTTACAAAAAGAACAAAGTTTCTTCAGTCTGTGAATAAACAGATGCAGTTTCCCTCATTTAGCCTAAGAAGCGTTAAATGTGCGTTTTACATAGTCAACACAGTACCCTGTCGGCTCCTGTCTGAGACCTACCTTCACTCCACTTGGGGACCTGTGCCCTTCTGTGGCTCCTGCATGGTCCAGGGTGCCAGGAGTGTCAAGGGAAACCAGGCTGCCCCTGACATCACTGGTGGCCTTCTCTTAAGGAGCGGGACAGGAGACTGAGATTTGAATGAGAAGCTTCGGCTACATTTGAGCTGCCCCTGAGTCCCTGGTGGAACACGCAGGACAGCTGTGCCAGGTGAGGCATGCAGCCTCCGAGGGACACCCAGAGGACCTGGCCTCATAGGGCTGACCTGAAGGATGGAGTGTCTGGTGAACCAGGGGACAGTGAGAACCAGGGGACAAGGTGACTGTCCTCTCTGGTTAATTTCTTCATCCCTGTCCTTGCACGTTAGTCAGGAAAGGCTGGACTGTGCTGCAGCAACAAACAGCCCTCTACACACTCATGGCTCACACACAATCAGCTTGACACATCTGTCCTAGGCCAGAGTGGGCAAGGGATCTTCGCTGCATTTCCACCTGAAGTCCAGCCCCCTCCACCCTGGAACTCTGCCATGTGGGGCTCTGGCCCCCAGGTCACTGTGGGCTGAATCCCTGTGATGGATGTGTTTAGCCACGCCCAGCAGTGTCTTGTGTCCCTGCTGCCCACTCTGCTCAGCCTGGACTTGTAGTGCCCTGCATAACTGCCAAGGGGGATTGCAACAGATGCCCCACAGGTGTCCCCTAACCCTGCAGTCCACACTCCATGGACCAGCGTGGACAGCTGGACCCTTCTCTCCTTCCCCTCCCCACGTCCCCTGTGGAGGTGACGTTGCTGGGTTCCTCCTACATCCAAGTCAGCCCTGTGCAGCAGTCAGCCAGCAGCCGCCCCCTCCCACAAGGCCAGCCCCGAGGGTGGATTTTGGAGATGAAGAGCGTGGACTTGACAGGCGGGTCCACCCTGCAGCGGCCAGTAGCACCAGAGGCACTGCAGAGGGTGCGGGACAGAGACACTGGCCTCCAGAGCCCCAGCTCTCCCCACTGCCTGGAGACCAGTCAGCATTTGGCCTGTGTGACACTCACCCCTGGACTCCCGGGCAGCAGCTGGGCTGTGCTCCACCCAGAGTTGGCCTCCAAGTCCAGCTTTCCCACCCCTGCCTCCTGTGGTGGACTGAATATTGTGTGTCCCCCAAACTCAGAGTTGAAACGCCAGTTCCCAGGCTGATGGTCCAAAGGTGGGGTCATGGGTAGGAGGTGACAGGGTCATGGGTGGAGTCCTTGTGATGGAATCAGTGCCCAGTAAGAAGAGGCAGGTGGATGCCCCCCCTGTCCTTTCTCCAGTGGGGACATTATGAGAAGACGGTCACCAGCCACCCGGAAGCGGCCCCTACCCCAGCTTCCACCCCAGCCTCCCACTCTCCAAAACTGGGAGAAGCACACACGTCTCCCTCTAAGCCATCTGTCCTCCTGCTCATGGTGGGTGATGAGACCCTGCCACCTCTCCTGGGAGGGGACTAAGGCCCTGCCTGAGAGTCAGGCTTGGTGGGTGCTGAGATCGGGGTGGTGGGGTGCTGCTGAGAGCCCCGAGGGGCCAGGTCCGCTCTGCCACCTTAGATGTCACTATCATTGTCCTCGTCATCCTTGCCACACTGTCCAGGTTCTCCAGGCCCCACGTGGCTCCGCAGTTGCCTCGGCCCCCTCAGCCCGCACACGACTTCCCTCCCCTCCTCTTAATGAGGAAAATATAAGTTAACGGCTTGCAGATGAGCACGGGAGGGTTTCTGGGGAAGACGGGGGCACAGTGTGCACGGAGCCGTGTGAACACAGCCATAACGGGGAGATGAAGCCCAGCGCCATCCTGGACGCGAGGCCAGCGCCAAAGACGTGATGCTTCAGATGACCATCTTCTCATCAGGCTGTGTGGCGGGACAGCTCAGGGGTCATTTAGGGCTCAGATCAACTTAACAAATGTTGATTTGGTCCTGCTAAGTGCTGAGGGAGACAGGAGGTGGAATGGGAGCTGCGAACGTGGCCTGCACAGATCCCCCATGGGCAGGTGGGGGCAGGCTCACCTCAGGGCATTAGTCCCGATGGGCCTGCGTGGTTAGCCTGGTGGTTGGGACCCTGAGTCCAGCCCCGCTCTGCGAGACGGACATACAGACCCAGCAGGAGGAGCCAGGGCAGAGGGTCAGATGTGGCCCAGGTGCTGCGTGGAGAACAGGAACCATGGGAGCTCCTGGGGACAGGGCAAGCGTGGGGCTGGGGAGGGAGTACTGGGTGGGCCTCAGCAGGAGGAGGCCGCTGCTCCCCTCTCTGCACCCCGCAGCATCCAGGCAGCACCTCCCACGCCAGCAGAAGCCTCTAGATTCCTCCCCGGAGCTGCCAAGCTTGCCGGGTTCTCTGCTGGACTCTGGGGAAGCCAGAGGACGGAGCGTCTCGCTCAGCCCAGCGTCCTGTGTGTCCTCAGGCCGCTCCTCGCTCAGCCCTCTGCCTTCCAGGAGCCAAGCTTGTGGCCCACTCCTCACAGACCCAGGAGGCTCCAGGGACTTCCACTGGCTGAGGAGGAAGGGCCCCCAGACATGGACATTGCCATGGGCCACCTTGCCGTGACACACTGGGTATCCAGGCTGAGCAGAGTCCAACTCTGTGAGGGGCTGGCAGAACTCCCAAGGCTACTCAATCCCAGGGGAACTTCCAAGGTGGAAGAGATCAGAACACACTAAATGAGAGGAAGCAGAGCAAGCCACTGAACTGCAGGCAACAGCGCTGAGGGGAAGGACAGCAGAAGCCAGCCTGAGCACGTCCAGCAGGACAGTGGAGGAGTCAGCACAGACCAGGGGACGGGCTTCAGAGCACAGCACCCCAGGGCTGAAACGCAGGCGGAGCTCAGCCCCACAGCACAGTTGAAAGCAGACATTGTCTGGGAAGTGGAGCCAGACAACAAAGAGACAGAAAATAAGAAGAGGGAGTCAAGTGGGCCACCAAGGCAGGGGTCCATCACCAAACGATGACCCTTCCAGAAACATGAGAGCAGAAAACAGGGAAGGGGATTTGGCCCAGAAATAACTCAAGAAAATTGGCTTCCCCTGGAATAAGGCCACATGGGTGTGAGACTTGGAATGTCAGGGGTAATGAGACCTGAAGACCTCGGGGTGATGGGGACGTGCACACAAGGGTCAGGGGAGAGTCTTCTCCAGTGGAGCAGAGGTGTGAGCACTTGAGGCCAGTGAGCCAGGATCTGCTGCCAGGGTCGAGTTCCGAGTCGTGGAGACTGACGGAGGAGTGCAGAGAGACCCACTTCCATACCGGGGGAGAGCTAAAGCAGGCCCCCTGTCTGCTTCCCTCCCACCCACCCGGCAATCCAGACGAGGCCTTCCCAGCTCTGCCTCCCCTGCTGGTCCAAGAGCAGGCAGGGCTGAGACCAGCCCCTCCATCCCCCTCCATGCTACAGGCCCTGAGTGCAGTGATCCAGTCCCTTCAACAGAGGGGCCAAAAGCTATTGCCACAAATGGGGGACCTCACTTTACCTTTTGGGGGTTGTGTAAAGGTCAGGAAATTGGGGAAGACCCTTTCTCCTGAAAACTAGCAACATGGGAAGCCATTATCCCCTCTCCTGAGAGTTGCATCTGGGAGGATCTGAGCAGGAGCCCTCGGTTTTCATAAGTCTATAAACTGCACCGGGGCTTTTCAAGTAAGAATAGGATCGGTTTGGAGGAAAACATTAAACCCAGGGTAAAATTTAAGCTGGTTCTAAGGATCCGCAGGAATTTTTGAGGACCCCATGCCGGGGCACAGAGCTGTGAATATGCAGCCGGTCAGCATGGCACCCAGGGAAGGGAGGTGCAACTGGACTGCGGGCTCCTGGGGGCAGAAAGGCCCCAGGATGGGGCTGTGAGGAGCTGGCACCAGGTCTGGAAAGACTGTCTGCACAAAATGTCAAGGAGTTTGGTTTTATCTGCCCTGTGACATGTATGTGCACAGACAGAGGAAGATGAGCATGGTCACACCTGGCGTTTAGGAACTATCTTCCCAGCACTGCAGAGGATCAGAGGCCCACAGGTGGACGCCAGAGAGACGTGAGGAGGATGAGGAGTCGGCCAGGTGAGAGCACGATTTGTTCACAGCACCCGTCAATGAGGCCCCACACTATGTCACAGCTGTTCCAGAGTCTGCAAACCGCAGGATGTGGCTGACCATCCTGAGCAGCGTATGCCAAAGGCGGCTTGTGCCAAGGGTGGATTTCAACCTGCTTCGTACCTGGACCATATGGCTGCGAGGTTCCAGATACCAGACACTGGGCCCGTGGTGAGTCACTGTGGGGGGGGGCAGGCACCAGAAAACTATGTCACTGGAGGGTTTGCTCCTTGTACCAGACATCAGGGGACCACATGGGAACATTTATTACCAAAAAAAGTTCTCTGGAAAGAACCAGGGAAATCTGTCTGGAAAGCCTTTGAAGAGAAGGTGCAGCTTCAAATCCATTTTGAAGGATGAGCTTAGAGCAGCGCTGGGCAAAGAGAGAAAATGGAGCGGGTAGACAGAGGTGAGAAAGTTAGCCTAGGAGAGGGAAGGGGCAGGATCCACGGGGTGGGGAAGGGCAGGCTAGCAGTGGTGTCAAATGGCCCTGGGCTGGGCAGTAGGACTTAGAGGTGATGGTCGGACAGAGGGGAGACCTTAGCAGTCCAGGTGGGCACTGGTACTGGCCTCGGCCTTGGTAGCCATGCTGTGAGAGGAAGGTTGGCAGGGGTGGTGAGGTTTCCCAAGGTGAACTCTGGAACATAAGTGTGGAATTATTGGGTCACTTAGAGTAAGTAGGATTGACAGTACAGACCAAGGAGAAGTGAGTTGTTCAAGGTCAAACCTAGAATTACGGCTAGACCTAATTTAGGAGGCTGTGCCAGCTGGGTCCACATGAAGAGATCTCTCTATTTCTCTACTGCTAGGCAAAGAACCACACTATCTGTTTCAGCAAGTCCCAGAAGCCCTGCAATGATTAGTGCTGGTCAGATGCTGGAAGCCTTATTTCATTACTGCTCAACATCCTCAAAGGACAGAGACGCCAGCCCAGGCAGCAGCCCAGGCTAACACATGAGTCAATTTATTTCCATTCCAGCTGAACAAGGTGGCTTTCCTCAGCCTCACATCCCCTCTGAAGTTGGAGACAAAGAACTACTCTCAGCCAGGGAGAAAGCACCAGCCACAGGAAGACGAGCTCTTATCAGGGTATGCGCGCTCAGCCACGGTTCTGTGTACAGCAATGAGGCCCCCACGCTATGTTACCTCCGGGACTTGGAAAGGCCTCCCGTGTCCAGGCATTTACTTTAAAGAGAATAACTCTTCTAGGGAAGAAAAATATGAAACAACAAAGGGAATATGCAAATATATGATGCTGAAATTGACACATTGACAGAGATTGGCGTGTTAACACGTGGACCCAGAGTGGAGGCAGACACCTCAGAACGTCCACACAGGTGGCCTACACCCAAGGAGGTGGGTGCCAATGTCCCCACCTGACCTCAAGGTAAAGTGGGATAGAGAGAGTTTAGGTGGCTTGCTCAACATCAAAGTACTGAGCTGCAAACCTGAATTCACCCCAGGCAAGTTTTGTGGGGAGACATCTCAGTGTAGAAATGTCCTAAAGATGAGAAAGAAAACAAAGCAGGGTCTTAGTGAAGGGGGTCTGGGCAGAACTACCTCTGTGGCCTGAATACTCCCACGGTACTGAGGCCCAGGGCAGCTGGGGAGAGCTGAAGCTCTGCACAGGGATGGGGCTACAAAACCATAAAACCTGAGTGGTTGAAAGGGATCGTGCTGACCATCTAGTCCTGGCTCCATTCAGATCTAAAACCCCATCACAGCACAGTCAGATCCAAGCCGGGCCCCTCCCTCCTCCTTGTGCGCTGGCTCGTGACGGCTCGGGCAGCAGCTGCAGCCGTTGAAACAGTTTTCATTTCCTTCCTTTGTTGAGATGCAATGGAAGCGCAGAATGTGCGTGGGGGTGGGTCTGATAAATGCTTCACTGGGAAAGCAACTTCATAAATGGGCTGGAATTAAGACACAAGATGCTCAGCGCCCTCCCACTCGTTCCTGGTTGACGCTGGAGTGCACAGGGGCCTTAGCTTTATTCACTTGACTCTGAGGGCTGCGTTTATGAGTTGTAAATCTACTGGGGAAGAGCCCGTTCAGGGCGACAGACGGCTGCAATGCTTTCTCTCGTTAATGTGCTCAGAAATGGAGTATTCCTGCCATTTGGGCTCAGCAAATTCTCCTTGAACGTGTAGGGAGAACGCACTACGAGGTTCAGCACCACGGACAGCGCCCAGCTGTTGTGGGGCTCTGGTGCTGGGACATGAGTCAGCACCTTGGACAGGGATCCCTGCCCACAGAGAGCCCTTGGCTGATCTCCACTGCAGAAGGCTCTTTCTTCTTCAAGGCGGGTTGGAGAAGGAGGGGTAGCTGGGGAAGGTCTCCCAACTCTGGTTGCTCTGTAGATTGGGGGAGGTTGGAATAGATGACAGTAGACTCCAGAACAACGTTCGCCTTTGTTCAGGTACCATTTGCATTTGTTGAGAGAGGGAGGCCTTTTCATAAAGTAAAATAGCTCCTTACGTGCAGCCAGCCAATTACAGCACGGAACACTCTGTACACCCTTTTGCCTGCAGGCCCTAAGGGTGGCACCGTCAGGCGGTAGAGCCAGTGCTGGCTTCAGAGATGAGAAACTTGAGGCCCACATTCTTGTCCAGGGTCACTCTGAGTCCAGCAGGGGAGAGTCAGAGTCCAGGCCTTGCATACAAAGCTTCCTCTCAGAAGAACATGGGGGTGGAGTTGGCGCTGGTGTGAGTCCTCATTGCCGTCTAAGCCTTCACGACGGGGAGCTTTGCGATAATAATGGAAAGCCGCCATCAGAGTTCTCTTTCTAGAATGCAGTTCCACCATGTCACCCTCTGGAATAAAGCCCTGTAAGGGCTCCCCATGGCCCACAGGAAAAAATACAAAATCTTAATAAGATCTTCAAAGTCTGACCCCGACCTGCCCCTGCAGAGCCGGCCCCTGGCGCTCCATCTCAAGCATCCCACTTTCCAGTGCCGGAAACTAGTCAGTACCACAGAAGTCTCTTCTGTGGCTCTGGGTCTGCACGTGCCAGCTCCGTGCCTGCAGGGCTGTCCCCCCCTGCCCCTGCCTTGGGTGTGTCTCTGTGGACTCTGTCTCTTAACCCACGCTCACCAGCAACACACCATTCGCTTTGAAGCTCTTGCCAGCCCAACAGGCAGTTTAACTTTCTGCTCTGTGTTTCCACACGGCTTTGTTCTTATCTCAATTATCACATTTATCACACTAGACTCTAATTATTTGGGCACATTACTTTCTTCCAAATGGAGCTGTGAGCACCTCCAGGGCAGGGACTCCAACTGATTCATCTCTGTTTACCCTGCCAGTGCTCGGATGCAAATGTTCCCAGGGAGTGTGGCAGGATGAGAGCCTGGGCCCAGGAAAGACGGTTGACAAAGACCAAATGAGCACAGGGCCCTGGCCTTCACGAGATGCCTCTGGCTGCCTGAGGAATCCAGAACCTGGGGCTGCTCCAGGAAGACACGTGTGCCATGGGGCCCACCAGCCATTAGCACTCCGAACCCACCTGGTGCTCTGCTCCTGGAGCTGGGTCCATCAGTCACCAGGGTGGCCACCTCCAGTGGGAGATCTGGACACCCTTTCTGCTCTCATGCTGCTTCTGGAGGGGTGGACTCTCTGAGCCGAGCATCCTTGGTGCTTGCTGTGAGCATAATCGATGCTTGTTTTATTAGAGGTAAGATTCATCCAGCCATTGAACAGACCTTTACTGAGCACTGGCTGAGACCTGCACACCGCGCCAGGTGTGGAGGATCCCGTGACAAGCAAGCCAGAGCTTGCTTCTCAGTAGAGACTAGCCCGAGGCAAAGAATCTGAGTGCTCTGACCCACGTGGGCTGTGACAGGCATAGGGAGGAGAGGCCTAGCTAAGGGAGTTAGGGACGGTCCCCAGAGGAAATGCACTCAGCCCTCTGTATCCGTGGATGGGAATATTCTTTCAATGCATCTGTACTGAACATGTACAGCTTTTTTTCTTGTAACAATTCCCTAAACAATACAGTGTAACAGCTATTCACCTCCCTTTTGCCTTGTATCAGGTGTTGTAAAAAAACCTAGAGACGGTTGGAATTATATGGGAGGATCACAGAGGTTATCACAAGTATCATGCCATATTATATAAGGGGCTGGAGCCTCCTGGACTTTATTGTTTGTAGGAGGTGCTGGATCAGTCCTTGGTGGCCCCACAGGAGGAGGCACATGCTGAGGCTGAAGGCCCAGGCTAGGCCTGGGGCAGGGGTGGTGTGATGTCCACCCTGCAGCTCTTCACTGGGCTCCTTTTGAGATGGAGCCTTTCGCTGTCCCTCGGGATCCTTGGCTCCAACCAGACAGAAAGCCAGTGGAAGTCACTATTTTGAGGTGACTCTGAAGGGAACACTTGGCTGAGGGTGGGGACTACACACAGTCAGGTGCTGAGTTCACACTTGCTCATTAGGCAGCCCCTACTGCCTGGGGCCCAGGCCTAATTCCCGTCACTTTAGGGATGTCACGCCTTAGCGCCTCCATCATGACGAGCCTCGGCTGCTAATGGGTGTGTAATTTGGGGGATAATGCAAAATCTGTTAACAATCAGGGCTCCGGGTGTTCCGCCAGCTGAGAGAGTGGGCTCTGAAGATCTGCGCCACTCCTGCTCCCAAACGCTAGTGCAGCCACATGGTTTTGCAGGGCTGGGTGGGACGGCCCCATTGCGTAGTGTGAATTTGACTCCTCCAAATGCCTTTCAGGCAGACTTTTTCACATCTGATCCTTACAAAGTCCTCTTGGGTCAGCAGAACCTGTGTCATTACTTTCCTTCATGAAGGATGCAACCGAGGCTTAGAAAGACGTGGTAACTGGTCAGAACACGGGCCTGGACAGCGTGTCCTCCAGCTGATGATCCAAGTCACTGTTTGCTGCAACATGTTGCTAAGCAGGGAGGCCTGGACTTCCAGCTCCACGCTGCTGTACCGCTACGGAATGGTTATTTAGGGCTCTTCTGGATGCAAGACTACAGGGACACTGGCCCTGGGGGCTCATCTCTGCACAATGGGCCCTAGGCCTGGAATGGAGTGGACACCCCCTAGGCATCTGCAGATGAACGGTGGTCTGAGGAGGAGACTGGGATGTGGCTATGAGTAAAGGGTCCATTGGTGACTCAGTAACCCTCTCTGTACCACAGGGATGAGCAGACCCACAGGAGCACCTACCGTGTTGGAGAGACCTGAGTTCATTTTATGTCTTTGTCCCCAAGCCTCCACTGTCCCCATCTGATCAACAGAGAAAGAATATCCCTTAACCCCACGCAGAGATGGGATGAGGTGAACATCTGCACCAGCTGCTTGGTAGGGCTGACACCCTGAAGTGTTTGGCGAGTTGGCGGCTTCGCACCTACAAGGACCACACAAGGAAGGCCTCTGCCCCCGGCCATGCCCATGACTTCGCCATTAGCAGTTCACTTCTCATTCGCTAGTGCGGCTGGCGCCTGGGAGATCAGTGAGTCCCCCGCCCGCCACCAGTCCACTGAGAGATAAGAGGCATCCATGGGCAGCTCCAGCGTTGTCCCACTTGGCTTCTTCAACAGAGCAACTGAACTTCAGAGATTGGAAGAAAAAAATAGGGATGAAGGAAAAGAGCAGGAGAGAGATGCAAGGCCATATCAGTTTTGCAAAGAGGATGATTCAAGTAGAATGCGGACTAATTTAAATCCCGAAATGACTGATGTATTTTCCATGGTGTTTTATTAATCAGCCTCAGATGGAGCACAATTTGCAAATTTCATGTGGCAGCTATTAAACATTTTCTCCTACGTAAGTAAATGAAAGGGATTTACTAATTCCAGCCGACACTTCATGAATTGATAATGGGAGCCAGCGCCTAAACACAGGCGGACATATTGAAGTTGCTCAGAATGCAATGCTGCGCTCAGATCCCGGCTAAATTAACTTAATCCCTTGCTCGTTTTCTGAGCCCCAAAAGATTTGACAAATATTGATGCCATGGTGGCGGGCAGTGATTATTGAGAAGAGCGACTAGGTAGCGTGAGGATGGTCCTGAAGGGAGGGAAGGGCACATCTTGAGGGATGGAGGAGGCTCTCGATGATGGCCCAAGATGGGAGAACTCCTGCCATTTCTTCTTCCAAAGCCCACTGCCCCATGGTGCCTCTGGGCAGGTGTCCAGTGGACAGAAGTACGTGTCTCTGAACGTCTGCTTTTCCTCCCTCTCATCTCTCTCAAGCCAACTTCCTGTGCAGATCTCAGCCTCAGGGCTGATTTGGTTTTTGTAACAAGACTTCTCCTTCACACCTCACAGTTCAGAGAAGGTTTATGTAGTTTTCCATTGACACCCAGGCAGCCAGGTCTACAGGTGAGGATCGCCGCCCCAGGTGCTGAGGGAAGAATTGAAGAACAAGGTGCTGTGTTGGTCCCAGATGAGGGCAGGAGAGTCCTAAGGCGCTGAGCCAAACAGGCCCACCCACCTGCTGACAGGCCCCCGGAGCCTGGGCACCGTGGGAGAAATGGGGAGAGTGTTGACTTGGCATCAAGAGGCTGCGCTCTATGACCAGCAGGCTCATTGTGTCCCCCTCAGTCTCGGTCCACTCCTCTGTTAGACAAGAGCCCTCGAATTAGACCACTCCAGTAGAAGGAGTGTCTGCAGCCTGGGCTCACTCCCCAGAGGCACCTTTTGCCTGAAAGGAGTGTGAAGGAGTGAGGGATGGGGCACAGAGCCTGCGGAGGGGACAGGCCCGCAGGTGTGCTGCAGGAAGCCTGCTGTCCCTGGAGTCCTCCCAGCGCTCAGGGTGCGCGCTGTGGGACAGCAGGTGGGTTGCCTGTGCCTCTTCTGCCTCCTCAGCCTTGCCTCGTTCAAGCCCCTCCAATCCACATCCATCCTGTGATGGTGCATTTTCAGCCTCTGGTCTGTGCCAGGATCTGCCAGGCTCTGCCAGCCTCTGAGGATGTGATGGGAAATGAATTCTCTGCTCTGCAGTCACCAAGGGACAAGCGCATGTGGACAACACAAAGAGGGCCTTACAATTCCCTAGAGTTTCCGTCAAGTTTAGCCATGGTGCGACATGATGCCTACAAGGTGCCCTTCCCTCACTTTTCTTCCTGAGCACCTGCCACCCCCTCCACCGCTGCGCTCCATTCCACTTCAGCCGCCGCACTCCACCTGGCTCATCGGCACAGCCAGCCCCACAACACACCTTGCAGGTCTTCAGTGTGATGGCAGAGGCTGCCTTTCCGCTGTCTGCAAGCCCTGCAGAGCAAAGACACAACTTGCTCATCATAAACAAATCCCTGGGCATGGCTACTTCTTGACCTTAGCAAATGTTTGTTAACTAAATATTTTTTCTTACACAATCTGACAAGAAAAGAGACGATGAAGGGAAGTCCGCACCTTCACAGATGGTGGCATCAGTCATGGAGGGTAGCATTAAAGACAGCCCAGCCCCTGGCCAGATGAAGGTGAATCCTCACACCCAGGCCTGTTTACCTCAGTGCCTCTTGTCCAGCGCAGTACGCCAGGCTTCCTCCAGACGTCGGAAAGCACGGCAGAAGACAGTTCTAACACACCATGAAGAGGAAAAGCCAGCACAGAAGCCGACTCCGAGACGTGCAGAGGTCAGAAGAGCCCGACAGGGAACTTGAACTAATCATGATCAAGACACCCAGGGCTCCGGTGGACCGCGGACCACAGCCAAGGGCAGGTGCAACCCAAGCCACGAGGTGGAAAAGCCAGCGTCTCCGACAGCCTCATCAGTGGAGCGGCTACCGTCAGGGAAAGGACGGCGGGCCTGAGGATTGGTCAGTAGGAGTCTCCTGAGTGAAGTCAACAGAAAGAAACAGAAGAGAACACAAGAACAGCAGCAGGCTCCATGGGTGCGTCGTGGGCCGTCGGAAGCTGAGAGGGAACAGAGCAGGAGAGATGCTCGGAGAAACGAGGGCTGAGAGCTTCCCAGAAGAGTGCCAGACGGGAAACTCCCAACCCGGAGCTCAGAGCACACGGTAAGACTGCCCCCCCCCCCCCCCCCCGTCTGCCCAGCGGAGGAGGAGGAGCCGAGCGCCACCCGGCCTGCCCCACAGAGGAGCAGGAGCAGGTCAGGACCCGGCCCACCGCGTGCGCACACAGGAGGAGCACTGCGGACCCCACCTAACTACGCAGGGCTCTCCTGGTCTACTTCCATCTAGACACAACGCCGCGGCCTGCAAGACCATCACCACGGTCCTGCAGGCCTGGCTACACCAGGGGTGTCCCTGTTAGCCTACTTCCCCTGACCCCTCTTTCACTCTTCCTATGATCTAATACCTCTATATTCTCACCTCCTACCTCACGGACCCCACATCCAACACCCCCCTCTGTCCACCATTAGAAACAGCAGACCCTTAAGGAAACCTACTATAAATACTTAGACATTAATCGACACGTCGTTTCTGTTCATTGTGACAACACTGTGGCTGATGAAACGGGAGCTATTTGGTCTAAGACTGCATATTGTTTGCGTTGGGTGCTGTAAATATTGATCTGCCCCTTAAAGCTGAGGTATTAGTAACCTACAGGGACACTACAAGATTATAGGGTAGAAACTGTAGTACCTCAGACCCCCACTGCTAGAGAGGAGAACACACAGACAACCTGAAAGACAAGGGAAGGAAGAGCCCCAAACAAACCAACTGTACAATAATGGAGTCCACTGACAGCAGATGACACGTCAGGGAAGTTCAGAATGTACAGGATTAAACTGATCTGCAAGGAAAGAATGAATTAAGAGAGCAAACTCAGGCACCAACTGACCACTCCTCAAAGAGATGAGAGAGTAAATACAGGTAGATAAGACTACTTCAAGAAAGAGAGAGAGAGATCATGGGCTGGGGACATAGCTCAGTTGGTACAGTGCTTGCCTTGCATGCATAAGGCCCTGGGTTCAATCCCCAGCACTGCCAAAAAACAACAAAAAAAGAAAGAGAGGGAGATTCTGGGAAAAAACCCAGAAATACTTAAAATCAAGGAAACAATAAACCAAATAAAAAATTCAATAGAAATCACCTGGAAGACAGAATCTCCAGCAATGAAGACAAAATACATGATTTTGAAGATAAAGTTGACCACAAGTGAAGATGGTAAGAAACCAAGAACAGAACCTCCTAGAATTATGGGACAACACTAAAAGACAAAATCTAAGATAAAGGAAGGCACAGAGATACAAACCAAAGGAATGCACAATCTCTTAAATGAAATAGTGTCAGAAAATTTCCCAAACAGGAAGAATGAATTGGAAAATCAAATACAAGAGGCTCACAGGACACCAAATGTACAAAATCACAACAGATCCACCCCAAGGCACATTATAATGAAAATGCCTAGCATACAGAATAAGGGTCGAATCTTAAGTCCTCAAGAGAAAAGTTTCAGATCACATAGAGAGGGAGACCAATTCGAATCTCAGATTTCTCAACCCAGACCCTCAAAGTCAAGAGATCCCGGAACAACATAGACCAAGCTCTGACAGGAAATGGATGTCAACCAAGGATCTTATGTCCAGCAAAACTAAGCTTCAGATTTGATGACTAAATAAAACCTTCCATGATAAAGAAAAGTTAAAAGAATTTACAGTGAGAAAGCCTGCACTACAGAGCATTCTCGGGAAAATGTTCCAGGAGGAGGAAATGAAAAACAACAATGAAAATCAACAAAGGGAGGATCTACTCTAAAGGAAAGGCCAATCAAAGGAGAAATCAAGTCAAGTTAAAAACCAAAAATAAACCAAAATGATCGGGAATATAAACCACGTCTCAATAATAACCCTGAATGTTAATGCGTAAACTCATCAATTAAAAGACATAGACTGGCAGATTGGATTAAAAATCGACCTAACAATATGCTGCCTGCAAGAGACTCATAGGAAAAGACATGCACAGAGAACACAAGGTAAGATACGTGCCCAGCAGGACAGCCAGGGACCCATGGGCCCCAGGTGTGCTGGACTCCAGAAGCCCTGCCCACACCCCCTTATCTGTACAGCCACCTCAGGGCCACACCTGCAGACTGTCTGCATGGACTCCCTGAAGTTGCTGACCCCAGACTCCAGAATGGTGGCTCCAGAACAGTCCCCTGCTGGCCACACAGCCACCTGAGGGACGTCTGGGGTCAGCAGCAACAGAAACACAGTTGGTTGAGTCGGTCTGAACGGCATGGCTGCTTCTGCACTAAAGCCGTTAATGGAGCAGATATGGGGCAGCTCATGCATCCCCAGGAAGCCAGGGAGTAGGCAGGGATGCAGGGAGCTGCCCAGCCAGCACCAGGCCCACCTCCGGCTTGCCTCTGTGCCCACCTCCTGCATGCCTCTGTGCCCACACCTCGTCATGACTCTGTGCCTACACCTCCTCATTACTCTGTGTCCACCATCCTCATGCCTCTGTGCCCACACCTCCTCATGCCTCTGTGCCCACCTCCTGCATGCCTCTGTGCCCACACCTCCTCATGCCTCTGTGCCCACACCTCCTCATGACTCTGTGTCCACCATCCTCATGCCTCTGTGCCCACACCTCCTCATGCCTCTGTGTCCACACCTCCTCATGCCTCTGTGCCCACCTCCTGCATGCCTCTGTGCCCACACCTCCTCATGCCTCTGTGCCCACACCTCCTCATGCCTCTGTGTCCACACCTCCTCATTACTCTGTGTCCACTATCCTCATGCCTCTGTGCCCACACCTCCTCATGCCTCTGTGCCCACCTCCTGCCATGCCTCTGTGCCACACCTCCTCATGCCTCTGTGCCCACACCTCTTTATGCCTCTGTGCCCACACCTCCTCATGCCTCTGTGCCTACCTCCTGCATGCCTCTGTGCCCACACCTCCTCATGCCTCTGTGCCCACACCTCCTCATGCCTCTGTGCCCACCATCCTCATGCCTCTGTGCCCACACCTCCTGCCATGCCTCTGTGCCCACACCTCCTGCCATGCCTCTGTGCCCACACCTCCTGCCATGCCTCTGTGCCCACACCTCCTGCCATGCTTCTGTGCCCACACCTCCTGCCATGCTTCTGTGCCCACACCTCCTGCCATGCTTCTGTGCCCACACCTCCTGCCATGCCTATGTGCCCACACCTCTTCATGCCTCTGTGCCCACACCTCCTGCCATGCCTCTGTACCCACACCTCCTGCCATGCCTCTGTACCCACACCTCCTCATGCCTCTGTGCCCACACCTCCTGCCATGCCTATGTGCCCACACCTCTTCATGCCTCTGTGCCCACACCTCCTGCCATGCCTCTGTACCCAGACCTCCTGCCATGCCTCTGTACCCACACCTCCTCATGCCTCTGTGCCCACACCTCCTGCCATGCCTCTGTGCCCACACCTCCTCATGCCTCTGTGCCCACACCTCCTCATGCCTCTGTGCCTACCTCCTGCATGCCTCTGTGCCCACACCTCCTCATGCCTCTGTGCCTACACCTCCTCGTGCCTCTGTGCCCACCATCCTCATGCCTCTGTGCCCACACCTCCTGCCATGCCTCTGTGCCCACACCTCCTGCCATGCCTCTGTGCCCACACCTCCTGCCATGCCTCTGTGCCCACACCTCCTGCCATGCTTCTGTGCCCACACCTCCTGCCATGCTTCTGTGCCCACACCTCCTGCCATGCTTCTGTGCCCACACCTCCTGCCATGCCTCTGTGCCCACACCTCTTCATGCTTCTGTGCCCACACCTCCTGCCATGCCTCTGTGCCCACACCTCCTGCCATGCCTCTGTGCCCACACCTCCTGCCATGCCTCTGTGCCCACACCTCCTCATGCCTCTGTGCCCACACCTCCTGCCATGCCTCTGTACCCACACCTCCTGCCATGCCTCTGTGCCCACACCTCCTCATGCCTCTGTGCCCACCTCCTCATGCCTCTGTGCCCACACCTCCTGCCATGCCTCTGTACCCACACCTCCTGCCATGCCTCTGTGCCCACACCTCCTGCCATGCCTCTGTGCCCACACCTCTTCATGCCTCTGTGCCCACACCTCCTGCCATGCCTCTATACCCACACCTACTGCCATGCCTCTGTGCCCACACCTCCTGCCATGCCTCTGTACCCACACCTCCTCATGCCTCTGTGACCACACCTCTTCATGCCTCTGTGCCCACACCTCCTGCCATGCCTCTGTACCCACACCTCCTGCCATGCCTCTGTGCCCACACCTCCTGCCATGCCTCTGTGCCTACACCTCCTCATGCCTCTGTGCCCACACCTCCTGCCATGCCTCTGTGCCCACACCTCCTGCCATGCTTCTGCACCTATAACCAGCACCCCAGCTGCTACACTTCAGCCCTGGGCCCTTATGGCGTGGGCCCTGGGAGAGAGGCCTCCCTGCCCTTGCCCCTGGGGTAGGAGGGTCACAGTCTCAATGCCCTCAGTCAGGTCAGAACAGAAGGGCAGTGTTGGGTTTTATCGGCTTTGTTACAGGAACGCGGAGTCTGTTCCCAGACTTATGGAAGAGACTTCCCCCAGCAGGGAGGCGATCCTGTGCCAGGCACCCACCATGCCATCCTCTCTGGCAGGGCTGAAGGGAAGGACCTCATTGCCAGCTCTCCTTGAAGCAGCTACAGCCCTGCTGAGATGAGTCCCCCACCCAAATAGGCAAAAGGCCTCAGGTCCAAAGTTTAAATCCAAGGCTGACACCGCCTCTTAGCCAAAAACTTTATACAAATGCTATCTACTCTGAAGCCTGGTGCATAGCAGCCCTGCACTTACTTGGTCTTCACAGCTGCCCTGGGAAGGAGGCTCCCGCGTCCATCTCCATCTCTCATATGAAAATGTGGCACGTAGGAAGGCGGACGTGGCTGGGCAGCACTGCCCAGACTGCGTGCCCAGAACCATGGCTAGGCTTTTGGTCTGTGTTTATTTCCCTCTCCCTGAGGGGCCAACTTTCTGGAGCAACTGGACTGGGAAGAGTGGGGATTGCTGGAGAGATGGGCCCCTGGCCCTCCAAGATGCCCCTCCTGGTTTAATTGACTGCTGGCTGTAACATTTTGTACCAAAAGAGCCCTCTCTGCCAAGCACTACCCAGACGCGTGCATTCTTTACCAGTTAATATCACGAGAGCCAGCCCCCTGCCCCGCCCCTTCTGCCCTGGAGGCGCAGGAGTGCTGCCAGCTCTGCTTGTCCCTCGGGTTGAGCGCGTCACCTTGGGCCCCATGGTCCACACTTACTCGTGACCCCTGTGGCCAGCACGGAGCATAACTGGCAGGACCACAGATTCCATTAGCACCTGCTGGTCCAGCCAGGTAGGAACAGACAAAGGGCCCTTGGGACTTGCCATTTAGCTCCAAGCTCTCCCCTGCCCTGCCAAGCCCTTCCGGGGTCCAACCCCAGATGCCCCCCACTTCCCAATGACCACCCTCCATTCTGGGGGCACGGTCAGGTCTGTGCACATGCCTGGCTCATTGCCCCACGCTGCCTGCCGCACTCCGACGGTCTCCCTGCCCTTTCTACTCTTCCCCGTCAGCTCAAGCCATCCTGAGGACGGCTCACGTCCGTCCGTCCCTCACGCAGTAGCCTCGTTCTGACAGGTGGTCCTGGAGAGTTAATGGGGCTCACCTGCTCTGAGTGAGGAGACGCCAGGGCACCAGGTGGGAGGGATCCAAGGATGGCTCCAGAGCATGGCCGTGGACAGGACTGTGGGAAAAAGCTGCTCTGCGCCCTTTAGGAAAGCCGGGGTGGGGGGCTGTTTTGCATGAAACGTAATAGATTTTGGCAAAGTGAGGGAGTCTGAGGACATCTTTTTGAGGATGACCAGTGGTTGGTAGGAGGTCATGTTTGTCTAGGACTTGAGGTCAGGGGAGGTGATGAGGTCTCGGGGACACGGAGATGACCGCGCGCCAGCCTGCAGGTTACCTGAGAGTGAGCAGGACACCATGCAGGAGCAGAGAGAGTGGGAACTTCCTGTGGTGGCCGCCCCGGCTCTCGCCAGAAGCCGCTTTCCCCATTTTCAAATGGAAACCCAATGCCTGCCTTGCCCCCCCCCCCCCGAGCCATTGTGCACACACACTATGACAGAGGAGAGGAAAGTGCACCGCAGGCTGCACAGGGGACATGTCCATGTGCCCCTGTGGAGACACAATTCCCTGCACAGCAGCAGGAATGAATCCGCTTGAAGGCATCCACTTGTGCCTGATGGCAGGAGATGCCACCACTGCATTGTCCCTGGCTCATGGCTCCCTGTCCTTGTCACCTTTCCAACACAGCTGTGAACCAGCTTGTTCCCCTTTCCTCAGACCCCTCTTGCCACAGGCACTGCCATCTGTGACCTCAGTCCTCTTGCTCCTCCACGTCCACGTCCACACAGACCTTCCTGGCTCCCACCTCTGCCCCCGGGCGGGGGGCTCCGTGAGCTGCTCAGGGCCACTGAGGTCCGCTCCTCTCCTCTCTCTCTGCTCTGACCAGTGCAGGTCTCCTGGGAGGGTCTGCCCAGCTCCCAGCAGCTGTCTCCAGGCTGCCTTTCTTCTCACACTCCTGAGCACCCCACCGAGTGGGGAAGGCCCCCACATCTCAGCCCGCACTGACGGGCTACCTGCTCCGAGCCTGTCACTATGCTAGCCTCGGGGACAGAGCAGCCGAGGACGCAGTCTTGTCCTGAAGCAGAGCTCCCCAGCAGCCTGCCTGAGGACCCAGGGTGGAGAGGGCGCAGTGCCCTGGGCTGTCTGCAGCCGTGGACCATGTGCTGGACAGCGCCCTTGGCCCAGGGTGCTGCCCTGTGGCTGTGGGAGTGCCAAGGGAGCAGGGCTGTTAGGAGAGAGATGTGGCGTGCAAAGCCTGGGCCCATCCTGCCTCCCTACCTGCAGGCCCAGCTCCCCAGACTGGGCTCCGGCAGTTTTCTCTGGGTCTCTTCACAGTCCCCTGACCACTTCAGTTTTTGTCCCCAAGGTGGCGTGAGTCTGGGGCATGAGAAGAAAGTCTGAGCCAGGCCTCCAACCTGGCCGTCTCTGCTTTCCCTGGGGTACAGGCAGGACACGTCGGGTCCAGACTCGAGGCTCTTCCCAATAAGCCCTCTGTGTCTTGCCAGCTTCATCCTGCTCTGCCCACCTCAGGGTCACTCGACTCCCTGAATGAGGAGCCCTGCTCTCCAAAGCCCTGGACTTTGCTGTCTGCTCCTTCTGTGCTGTTCCATCCATAGGGAACCTATGTCTCTCCCAATTCTGTCCTCCTAAGTCACTTTTTCTTCTTTCATTCATCATCACCCCCAAAATCTAAAGGGTTTTTAGGCAGAGGCCTCATGCATGGTTCCCCATGATTTCCCAGAATTCCCAGGGCGGGACACATACCATGCTCCCTTGATCTCATGACAAAGTGTTTTAGACAATGTGGGTGGGGACAGTCATGGCAGTGATGATGGTAGAGATGGTAGTGGAGATGATGGTGCAGATGACGGTGGTGGCAACTGGAGGTGGTGATGGCAGTGATGATGGTGGTGGTGACAGTGTGGTAATGATGGTAGCAACTGGAAGCGATGGTGATGGTGGTGATGGTGGTGGTAGTGGTGGTGATGGTGGTGGTATTAGTGGTGGTGGTGGTGGTAGTGGTGGTAGTAGTGGTGGTGGTGGTAGTAGTGGTGGTGATGGTGATGGTGGTGGTGATGATGGTGGTGGTGATGGTGGTGATGGTGGTGGTGGTGATGGTGGTGATGGTGGTGATGATGATGGTGGTGGTGGTGGTGGTGGTGGTGATGGTAGTGCTGGTGGTGGTGGTGGTGATGGTGGTGATGACAGTGTGGTGATGGTGGTGATGATGGTGGTGGTGATGGTGGTGGTGATGGTGGTGATGATGGTGGTGGTGATGGTGGTGGTGATGGTGGTGGTGATGGTGGTGGTGGTGGTGGTGGTGATGATGGTGGTGGTGGTGGTGGTGGTGGTGGTGGTGATGATGGTGGTGGTGGTGGTGGTGGTGATGGTAGTGCTGGTGGTGGTGGTGGTGATGGTGGTGATGATGGTGGTGGTGGTGGTGGTGGTGATGGTGGTGATGATGGTGGTGATGGTGATGGTGGTGATGGTGGTGGTGGTGGTGATGGTGGTGGTGGTGATGGTGGTGATGATGGTGGTGGTGGTGGTGGTGATGATGGTGGTGGTGATGGTGGTGATGATGGTGGTGGTGGTGATGGTGGTGGTGATGATGGTGGTGGTGGTGGTGGTGGTGGTGATGGTAGTGCTGGTGGTGGTGGTGGTGATGGTGGTGGTGGTGATGGTGGTGATGATGGTGGTGGTGGTGGTGGTGATGGTGGTGGTGGTGGTGGTGATGATGGTGGTGGTGATGATGGTGGTGGTGGTGGTGGTGGTGGTGGTGATGATGGTGGTGGTGATGGTGGTGATGATGGTGGTGGTGGTGATGGTGGTGGTGATGATGGTGGTGGTGGTGGTGGTGGTGGTGATGGTAGTGCTGGTGGTGGTGGTGGTGATGGTGGTGGTGGTGATGGTGGTGATGATGGTGGTGGTGGTGGTGGTGATGGTGGTGGTGATGGTGGTGGTGGTGGTGGTGATGATGGTGGTGGTGATGATGGTGGTGGTGGTGGTGGTGGTGGTGGTGATGATGGTGGTGGTGGTGGTGGTGGTGATGGTGGTGGTGGTGGTGGTGATGATGGTGGTGGTGGTGGTGGTGGTGGTGGTGATGGTGATGGTGGTGATGATGGTGGTGGTGGTGGTGGTGGTAGTGCTGGTGGTGGTGGTGGTGATGGTGGTGATATTAGTGGTGGTAATGACAGTGTGGTGATGGTGGTGATGATCGTGGTGGTGGTGGTGATACAGGTGGTGATGGTCTTGGCAATGTCAAACAGCAGCTGCTGTGCCACCCTTGGGGAAGCCTGTAAATCAGCATCATGGAGACCTGAAGGAGGAAAGGTGTGTCAGGGGATTAGTCACAGACGGCTGAGCTCTTCTCCTCCAGAGACATCTAGTGCCCTGTCAGGGGAGGGCTGAGACGAGAGTTGACTCATTGCAAACAGATTCCCAGCTCCTCCTCACAGCACAGGGACGCCCCGCCTCTCAGGCTCTCCAGCCACCACAGAGGATGAGGACTCGCTGGAAAGCGGCAGGCGGCTAAGGCGGCACTCCTGAATTAAGGGGAATTGGAGGAAGGCCCAGCTGGGGCTGAGTGAGGAGCCTAATGGTGCCACTGTGCACATCTGGATGTTTGCAGCAGCTCTCTCCAGGCTGGGGAGGGCAGAGGGATCAGGAGTCCTTTCTTCAGTGCGGAGCCGGGCACTCCCAGGGCAGGGGAGCTGGGCACTCCCAGGACAGGTGGAGATGGGCACTCCCAGGGCAGGGGAGCTGGGCACTCCCAGGACAGGGCAGAGATGGGCACTCCCAGGACAGGGCAGAGATGGGCACTCCCAGGACAGGGCAGAGATGGGCACTCCCAGGGCAGGTGGAGATGGGCACTCCCAGGGCAGGTGGAGCTGGGCACTCCCAGGGCAGGTGGAGCTGGGCACTCCCAGGGCAGGTGGAGATGGGCACTCCCAGGGCAGGGGAGCTGGGCACTCCCAGGACAGGGCAGAGATGGGCACTCCCAGGGCAGGGCAGAGATGGGCACTCCCAGGACAGGGCAGAGATGGGCACTCCCAGGGCAGGTGGAGATGGGCACTCCCAGGGCAGGTGGAGCTGGGCACTCCCAGGGCAGGTGGAGCTGGGCACTCCCAGGGCAGGGGAGCTGGGCACTCCCAGGACAGGGCAGAGATGGGCACTCCCAGGACAGGGCAGAGATGGGCACTCCCAGGGCAGTGCAGAGCCGGGCACTCCCAGGGCAGGGTGGAGATGGGCACTCCCAGGGCAGGTGGAGCTGGGCACTCCCAGGGCAGGTGGAGATGGGCACTCCCAGGGCAGGGCAGAGATGGGCACTCCCAGGGCAGGGCGGAGCTGGGCACTCCCAGGGCAGGGCAGAGATGGGCACTCCCAGGGCAGGTGGAGATGGGCACTCCCAGGGCAGGGGAGCTGGGCACTCCCAGGACAGGGCAGAGATGGGCACTCCCAGGGCAGGTGGAGCTGGGCACTCCCAGGACAGGGGAGCTGGGCACTCCCAGGGCAGGGCAGAGATGGGCACTCCCAGGACAGGGCAGAGATGGGCACTCCCAGGACAGGGCAGAGATGGGCACTCCCAGGGCAGGTGGAGATGGGCACTCCCAGGGCAGGTGGAGCTGGGCACTCCCAGGGCAGGGCAGAGATGGGCACTCCCAGGGCAGGTGGAGATGGGCACTCCCAGGGCAGGTGGAGATGGGCACTCCCAGGGCAGGGCGGAGCCGGGCACTCCCAGGGCAGGGGAGCTGGGCACTCCCAGGACAGGTGGAGCTGGGCACTCCCAGGGCAGGGGAGCTGGGCACTCCCAGGACAGGGCAGAGATGGGCACTCCCAGGACAGGGCAGAGATGGGCACTCCCAGGACAGGGCAGAGATGGGCACTCCCAGGGCAGTGCAGAGCCGGGCACTCCCAGGGCAGGGTGGAGATGGGCACTCCCAGGGCAGGTGGAGCTGGGCACTCCCAGGGCAGGTGGAGATGGGCACTCCCAGGGCAGGGCAGAGATGGGCACTCCCAGAGCAGGGCGGAGCTGGGCACTCCCAGGGCAGGGCAGAGATGGGCACTCCCAGGGCAGGGCGGACATGGGCACTCCCAGGGCAGGGCAGAGATGGGCACTCCCAGGGCAGGTGGAGATGGGCACTCCCAGGGCAGGTGGAGATGGGCACTCCCAGGGCAGGGCGAGATGGACACTCCCAGGGCAGGTGGAGATGGGCACTCCCAGGGCAGGTGGAGATGGGCACTCCCAGGGCAGGTGGAGATGGGCACTCCCAGGGCAGGTGGAGATGGGCACTCCCAGGGCAGGGCGGAGATGGGCACTCCCAGGGCAGGGCGGAGATGGGCACTCCCAGGGCAGGTGGAGATGGGCACTCCCAGGGCAGGTGGAGCTGGGCACTCCCAGGGCAGGTGGAGATGGGCACTCCCAGGGCAGGTGGAGCTGGGCACTCCCAGGGCAGGGCAGAGATGGGCACTCCCAGGGCAGGTGGAGATGGGCACTCCCAGGGCAGGTGGAGATGGGCACTCCCAGGGCAGGTGAAGATGGGCACTCCCAGGGCAGGTGGAGATGGGCACTCCCAGGACAGGGCAGAGATGGGCACTCCCAGGGCAGGGCGGAGCTGGGCACTCCCAGGGCAGGTGGAGCTGGGCACTCCCAGGGCAGGTGGAGCTGGGCACTCCCAGGGCAGGTGGAGATGGGCACTCCCAGGGCAGGGGGAGATGGGCACTCCCAGGGCAGTGCAGAGCCGGGCACTCCCAGGGCAGGTGGAGATGGGCACTCCCAGGGCAGGTGGAGATGGGCACTCCCAGGGCAGGTGGAGATGGGCACTCCCAGGGCAGGGTGGAGATGGGCACTCCCAGGGCAGGTGGAGATGGGCACTCCCAGGGCAGGGCAGAGATGGGCACTCCCAGGGCAGGGCAGAGATGGGCACTCCCAGGGCAGGTGGAGATGGGCACTCCCAGGGCAGGTGGAGATGGGCACTCCCAGGGCAGGGTGGAACTGGGCACTCCCAGGGCAGGGTGGAGATGGGCACTCCCAGGGCAGGTGGAGATGGGCACTCCCAGGGCAGGTGGAGATGGGCACTCCCAGGGCAGGGTGGAGATGGGCACTCCCAGGGCAGGGTGGAGATGGGCACTCCCAGGGCAGGTGGAGATGGGCACTCCCAGGGCAGGGCGGAGATGGGCACTCCCAGGGCAGGGCAGAGATGGGCACTCCCAGGGCAGGTGGAGATGGGCACTCCCAGGGCAGGTGGAGATGGGCACTCCCAGGGCAGGGTGGAACTGGGCACTCCCAGGGCAGGTGGAGATGGGCACTCCCAGGGCAGGGTGGAGATGGGCACTCCCGGGGCAGGGTGGAACTGGGCACTCCCAGGGCAGGGTGGAGATGGGCACTCCCGGGGCAGGGTGGAACTGGGCACTCCCAGGCAGGGTGGAACTGGGCACTCCCAGGCAGGGTGGAACTGGGCACTCCCAGGGGTGCTGTGGAGGCCTGGGATGCATGGTCCTTCTGCAGGAGGCCACCCTGTGGGTGCTGAGCCAGCGCTGCCATGCAGATGAGTAGAGGCCACTACAGGTTACCTGTCACTGACCCCTGGGCTTCTTGTGGCCCTGAAGAGGTGACCACAACTATCAGGAAGGAGTGTCTGCTCTTGGTGGTGCTGGGAGCGGATGGCTTTATGGGTATAGCAGAGCTGGGGCTGTGGGCACCAAGGGCCTGGCTTTCCCACCTGGTGCCCTGTCCCCTCACCTGCTCTCCCCCTGGCTGGGCGACAGTGGCCAGCTCCATGCTGGTGAGCTTTGTGTCTTCTGCCCAGACAACTAGGCTGAATTCTGTCCCCCAGATTCATATTCTGTCATTTGAACCCAGCCCCTCTGAATGTAGCTTCTATAAGAGCAGCATCATTGTAGATATAATGAAGCGATTTACCAAGAGGTTATCAGGGTGAGCCCTAATCCCACATGGGGCCCTCGTGGAATAGGGAGTCTGGAGACACACACAGGGAGAAGGCCCGTGCAGGTGGACAGGACTCCACAAGGCCAGGGGATGCCTGGACCAGATCCTGCCTCCCTACCTCAGGAGCAGCCCTGTGACACTTTGATTTCTGACTCTGTCCCCTCTCATGCCAGCCCCAGGACACCCACATACCTGGACTCATGCAGAATCTGCCATGCCCTTGGGGATATGAGGCCTGGAAGAGCTGGGGAGTCAGCTCCCCCCAGGGTGACCAGTGCCACAGGGAACGAGAACCGTGTGTGTGGGCGGTGGTCCCCTTAACCCCTCAGTGGCCATGCCGAGGCACAGTCACAGGGCCTGCCTGTGGTCCCACCCTGGGCACCCACGGGGGTGATGCGCCCCTCGAAGCCCTCACTGACACTGGCCTCCCTGGTTTGCACGTCCTGGTCCTCGGATCACCCCTCGTGTTCCTGAGAAGGGTGCCCTGGAGAACTTCCTCCCGACCCAGGCCTCCCAGGCTGAGCCCCACCGACCTCCAGAACAGAGAGCCCACCTTGAGGCTCAGTCAGCAAGAGGAGGCCAAGGAGGCGGGGCTGCCCCTGTGAGCCTGGTGGGCCAGGTTAGTCTCAGGGCCATGGCTGTGGACACATAGGGGTCTGCTGCCGCTGGGGGCTGGCAGTGACCTCTCTTTTATGTCCTGAGAGAGGGAGGGCATCCAGGAAACAGGGCTGAGTGGACCAGGCACAGGTGGCCGCAGAGTTCAGCCTCCACTCCACGGAGACACCCTGTGCCAGGAGGCTCGAGAGCATGGTTCTCTCAACCTGAGGCCGGGTCTGACCTCCTGGCCGGGTCCTGAACTGAGGGTAAGTAAGGGAAGACGGCGTGTGGCTATTGCTGTGGGCACCTTGGGTCATAACCCTGGGGCAGGGGTGTTCTGCAGCTGTGGCCTGGATATTCTTTCCAGCCACTCCACCTGCACCATGGCTGCAGGGACCAGGGACCCAGGGGTGTTGCCAAACAGGGTTCCTAGCAAGCCTGGTGTGAGGGTTTGGATAGGTGTCCCTGAAAGCTCATGTGACAATGCGAGAGGGTTTGGAGGAGAAATGATTGGGTCACAGCCTGATCAGTGGATGGACCCCTGGTGGGATTGACTGAAGTGCTGGGGTGTGGCTGAGGAGGTGGGAGTTGGGGAGTGGAGTCTCTGTTTTCTGATCATCGTCATGTGAGCTCCTTCCCTCTGCCACCCTCTGCCACCCTCTCCTGCCATGAGGGTCTGCCTCACCGGGAGCCCTGAGGAGAGGACTTGGCCTTCTATGGACTGAGACTCTGAAATCGGGAGCCCTCAAATCAACTCTCCTCCCCTGCACCTGTGCTGGTCGGTCCTTTAGTCACGGCAGGGAGAAGGCTGGCTGCACACCTGGCCCTTCCCGCCAGGCCAGGAGAGTGACTCAGAGGAGCCCTCGGGAACAGGACGTCACCACGCAGCACTTGCCATATGACAGTACCCAACGGGGTCCTGGCCGATGGGACAGGGCGCCTGCACGCTCACCCCTCCAGATATAGAGGCCAGGCAGGGTGAGTCGGGTGAGGACAGGGCGTCGTGGGGCATCCACAGCTCGCCAGCCACACCACCCTCCCACCGTTCCACGTGGGTCCAACAGGGAGGGGTGCTGTCCACACTTCTCTCTCGGCCACTCACCCCGAGTCTGGAGGTGGCTCAGGCACACCTTGGTCCTGCAAGCTCCTTCCCCGGGGATATGTGCTGGACTTCTGCAACGCCAGTCACGTGGGAGCCAGCAGCCAGTGGCCTCTGAAGGTGACGTGGAGGACGGAGAGGGGATGGCTTCCATCACCCTAAGCACAGACTTCCACTGTGCCTCCTTCCCAGGGCCCCTCACCTGAGAGTCGTGCTCACACACACCTCCAACAAGGGCCCGAGACTGAGAGGCAGTTCCCAATCCCAGGCAGCGACCGAGGGGCCGTGGGGCGCAGAGAGGCTGCTCTGTGCACCCCTGAGAAAAACGGTCGGGTCGCTCCCCACAAAACACGTCATCTGACCGTGTAACCCAGCAACCGCGCCCACAGCTGTTTGCCCAGTTGACTTGAAAACTCTCCTCCACACAAAACCCACAGGCCCTGTGCCGCTCACTCCCGTTAGACGGTGTTCTGGAATGGGCAAAGCCTGGATGCTCAGGAGACGGGTACTGCCAGGCTTGGGGAGGCTGGGATGCAGCACAGGGTCTCTGGGGTGGTGAAGTGAGGTCGCCTTGTTCACAGTGTTTGTGTGACTCCATGCTCTGTAGAAAGCCACAGAACCTCCGTGGCCACAATGCAGGCTGATATGAAAAAATGCTTAGGAGTTCAGGAGGCTCAGATGGAGGAGAAATGTGTCAGAACAATGTAACTTGTTTCAAATGAGCCCCAAAACCTCACAGAAGGGCGGGGTAAGGAGCTGGCCTCAGCCGCCTTGGAAACAGGTGGGGTGTATAAGACAAAGGCAAAAGGAACGGCGGGAAGCGCCTGGTCCATGGTGGGCAGTTTCTCGAGGGCCAGGGCTCAGCAGATGTGAGGTCTCTCCAGACTCCCTGGAACTGGCCAGCCCTGCGTGGCTGCGGGCGGGAGCCTGGGCTCGCTGTTGCAGGGGAGCAGGAGCTGGAGAGTTCCCTGTAGGGTGGATTAGAGTTGGCGGGATCCCAGGGCCTGTCCAGGTCAGCAGAGATGAGGGGCACTGGGGAAACACGGAGCGGAGCGCTAGTGCATCCACACAGGTGGGCGTGCACACGTGCTCGCTCTGTGGCTGGCGGGGTCTAGACACACGTCGCCCCAGCAGCAGGGAGCGCCCAGCTCCAGGTCCAGGCTTCTAAGACCACTTCCAACCCAGGGGGCAGGGCTCCCGGGAGAGCTGGCCCCTGGGGCAGGAGGTGGGGGGACCAGCCGGGAGCACCGTGCCTGGCAGATCGCAGGAAGAGCTCAGTGAGGCTGGTGGAGTAGCGGGTGGACACAGGACCACCTGGAGGAGGGACGCCCTGTGGCTCAGGGTGGAGCATCTTGAGCAGACTGCAATGAGCTCCGCAGGAGGATTCGACCCAGGGCAGAATGGACATCCGTGGTCCATACTGATAAGGTCCACCATGGTCCACACCGAGGTCCACCATGGTCCTCACCGACAAGGTCCACCATGGTCCCCGCTGACGAGGTCCACCGTGGTCCCTGCCGACGAGGTCCACCGTGGTCCCTGCCGACGAGGTCCACTGTGGTCCATGCTGACGAGTTCCACCGTGGTCCACACTGATGCGAATAAATTATTGACAAATGTGGGGGGGGTCACACGAGTACCCAGGCCCAAGAATCCCACAGATTTTCTCAGACGCTTACTGCTAGAGGAGGTGGAGTGTGACTCTCCAATCTTTGGGCTGCACAGGGCGACCTCCCCCTGCCACAGGACATAGCCAGCATGTGCACCCCATGCCAACCGCAACCTCAGCCAGGGAACCAAGGTCAACACCACCCTCTCTCTGAGCTCCATTTGCCCTAACGGTAAGTACAGTCTGTCCCTGCTGTGGCCTGAATGTGTATGTCCCCCAAATTCCAAATATGTTGACACTCTCCCCATGGAGGGGCCTGTGGGAGGTGGCCAGGTCATGAGGTACAGAGGCCTGAGGAGGACCCCCTGCCCCCCCCACCAGGGGAGGACACTGCGTGCGAGATGGGCCCATCCGCGGGAAAGCAGCTCTCTCCAGACCAGGTGGGCCAGGGCCTCCCGGGCTGCCCGGCCCCCCCGACCTTACATGAAGAATAAGTGGAGGCTGTCTGCAAGGCCCCGTGTGTGGCGGTTTGTCACAGCAGCCCACAGGGACCAGGACAGCACCCTCGAGGAGCAGACGAGAACGGCCCTCACCTCTGTCCTGCCGACACACGGAGCGCAGTCTAGTCTTGAGGAAAACAGGACAATTCCCTGACCACAGCTCCGCAGGACCCCCAGGGCTGCCCGCAACAGGCGCTCCAGGAACTGGCCCAGGCACAAGCAGCCACAGAAGACCGCGTGTCGGGGATCCTCGGTGGGGTCCTGGGACAGAATTCGGCTGCCCAGCAGGGAGGTCCTGACCCAGGGCAGCTTCAGCTGACCGTAGTGGTTGGCGGTTCATTTACTGTGGCAAACACTTGACGCTAGTGTGAGTGGTAGAGAAGGGGCCGGCCAAGCGGGAGGCGAGACTTTCTGTAAATCTTCAGATTTAAATTAAGGGTTAACGGACCCACACGTAGGCACACAGGGCTCAGAGACCCAAGCAGGGTCCCGCAGCCGGTGTGCCCAGCCTCCCTGGGTCGCCAGCTCCCGCAGCCAGCCAGGGCCCCCTGCTCCATTTCCTCCTTGGGGTCCACAGGTTCAGGGCTCTGGTCAGGCTTGGTGGGGACCATCGCATTGGGGTAAGAAAGGGCCTGTTTGCTCTCCCTGGTTGGCTTGGTGCCGCCTCAGTTCCAGGGGCCCACACCACTCCTGGGTGCTCCCCTCATTCCTGATAGGACGCAGCTCCGCCCCAGGCCTTCCACTCCTCCCACCTTCCCTCCAGGGAGCGGCCACCCACACCACACTGCTGCGAGGACGGTCATGGGTGCGCAGCTCCCCGGCGCATGCGGGGTCTACCTGGTGACACCGTCCGTCACCATGGCTGCCTCCAGTCATTTCAAGCAGAGCCTCTCATGTCCACTGCAAGGCAGACCCTGGTCTCCGCAGGAGGCTCTCTCGGAGCCACGACCACAGCCGTTCCCCTGAGTCTAGAAGGTCTCTCAGGTCAGACAGGTGGACAGGGCCAGGCGTGGGCCTGAAGACCAGGCGCTTGGGTTGGACAAAGAACTCTTCAAGGAGATACAGAAGGAACCGATCCAGAGAGAAGACGTGGTTAAACTGAACCTCTTTATAATCAGGAGCACCTGTCCCTCAAGGGCTCCCTCCTCACGGGGAAAAGGCCAGCAGACCCCTGGGAAGAGCCACAGTGCCCGTGCCTGACACCGGAGAGTGCAAAGGCGTCCCGCAAACCAGTGAGGGAAAGATGCAGCCCGTGTGGTGTGGGAGCGAGGCAGCCAGACGGTGCGTCCCTGAAATCCCTGGCACTCGGAGACCAAGGCAGGGATCAAAAGTTCCAGAACAGCCTGGGAGCTTGGGAAGACCCTGCCTCAAAACAAAATTTTAAAAAATCTCTGGAAAGGACCAGAGGTGTAGCTCATTGTCCCCCGATTCCCCAGAACGGGGAGAGAGAGAGAGAGAGAGAGAGAGAGAGAGAGAGAGAGAGAGGGGGAGAGAGAGAGGAGGAAGGATGGAGGGGATGGCTACCGAGCCATAAGAAAACGTGCTCACCATCATCATCAAATGAGAACCCAAACGTGGACCACGCCCAGCGCTGGCAGCCTCCCAGCCAGGGCGCGCTTGACTGTGGGAGGGACTCGATGGCACAGGCACATAGGAAGCCTCCAGGGAGCCTCCTGGGCGTCCATACAGCAGGGAGGCAGGCGCCATCCCAGGACTGTGATCCTGTCCGCGGCCTCCTACCTGGAGAGGAGAGGGTCCGAGACACCTACAGGACGTCTCAGCGAGGCTAGGTTCAGCTTCGTGGCTCATCCGTGGGTCTGCAGAGCCCGTGTGGTGCCAGGACAGGGGTTCTGATGTGCCCTGAGCATGTCCTCCCCCCAGAGCCCCCTCCAGGAGACCCCCGGGGAAGCAGGGAAAGGGGACTGGGAGGGAGAGGGCACTAGCCGCACTCAGGGCTGTGGGTCACAGAGGAAGGGCCTCCAGGGCTTGGGAGGGCGCAGGGGGCCGAAGAGGGAGCACCCACCAGCTGTGGGTGGGCAGGAGCAGTGTGTGCAGAGCCCAGAGGATGGGACAGGGGAAGAGGTGTGCCATGTTCCTGCCTTATGAGCCACCAGCCTCAGACACCCCGCGCCTCCGGGGGAATGAGTTACTAAACCAGCGAAGGCAGAGGAGGTTCTCCGAGTGACAAGGGACGGCTTGTGGTTTGGGTTTGCCTGGGTTTCGTCCATACCATGCCTGACCAGGGCCACTTGTGGTGACCAGCCTGATGACATCATGGCCTGGCTGACTCCGAAGCCTCTCCTCAGGTGGACCTTGAGCCATCCCACCTGGGAGTCAGAACCCAGTGCTCCCCAGCCCTGTCACCTGGTCGTTGGACCCCGGCCCCTGGGAAGCATGTACACCAGGTACATTGGCGAAGGACACAACAAGGGCTGCCCCTCCTCCCACCCCGCCCCGTGGAGACAGCTGTTCAACATTTGCCACATTTGCTAGGTCCAGCTGTCCCTGGACCTAGGTGGCATTTGTGCAGGTAGATCCATTCACCTGAGTGAGCATGTCCCCTACATCAGGCCCTGGTGTAGAGCCACTGTCAGCCCGGTGCCCAGGGCCAGCCTGCGGGTGGGGGTGGGGCTATGGATAGAAACCTTTGCCTCCTCATGCTCCGTGGGCCATCTTGGCCGGGCCATGCCCCAGGAGGTGGCAAAGGGAGCAGAGCCTGCCCACTGTGGGTAGACTTCTTCCCCACATCAGGCCCTGGCACGGGATCTCCCCGGCTCCTGAAGGCTGGGTCAGAAGACCACTTCCCACAGGAGGGACAGAGCCTGTGGCCACCTGGGCTGCTCTCCTGCACCCTTCTGTGCCCGCTTTGTTCCTGGTTGACCACACAGGACCTGCAGGGGGCCTCCTGCCAAGCAAGAGGAGGCTCCTGGCAGCCCTCTGACTCCAGTGAATCCAAAAGAAAACAGTCAGGAGAAGGGGCCCAGAAGGGAAGGTTCTGCCACAGTCTCCTGGTCCAGTGGCCTGGGGCCCCCGAGTAGTGGTTATGAAGATTATTTTAGGTCACAGACAACTTGAAGAATCTGATGAGGTCTCTGTACACTCTGCAGAAAAATCACACACAGACACACTTGTTGTGATCTCATGATTTCTAGGCTCCATAGTCCCCCACGGAAACCCAAGTGCAGGAAGCCATGTTAAAACCCTTCTCCTTGGCATGTGTCACCAACAGTAAGGAATAAATGATTCAAAGGATAAAATTAGATGTCTACCTCATCGCAAACACAAAAATAAATCCCAGATGGATGAAAAACCTAAATGTGAAATGCAAAACTGTAAAGCGTTTAAAAAAAGCACAAGAGAATGTTTTTATCACATCTTGGTGAGGATAAGACAATAAACACAAACTAGAAAAAGCTAAATAACCCAGGAGAAAAGTGGACCAGGGACAGTAGCCGGCCCGTCACAGGTCGGGTCCTGAGCAGGCCACACGAGGCCTTGTGGACACCAGGAGCCAGAGGAGCACAGAACGGAACTCCACGATGCGCCACCTGGGGTCCAACGGTGACGACTGGGAACCGCTGACAGCACTGAACGGGGCCAGAGTGTGGTGCAGGCTGCTGAGCTTGCCGGTGTGGGGTCACTTCGCAGAGCAAGGTGGCATTTCTGCCCAGCCACCAAGGCTCATGGTCGCTAAGTGGCATGGTGACCCTGCTGCCAGGCAGGTCCTCGCCGGCCTTCCCGCACACGCTGCCTGCTGGAGGCTGTCCTCAGCTGGTGTTTGTCACAGCAAAAGTGTCAACCAAAGGAGCTGGGAAACCAGAGAGCAGCAGCCTTCCCGCCCTGGGGCTCCAGGGGAAGCACACCATGTCTAACCAGCAAGTCTGTGTCCCCAAAACATAATGCCAGGGGGAGAGAAGACAGAGTGACCAAAGAATGCACGTGGCCAGGTCAGGGCGTGGCGCACCCGAGCTCAGAACCTGCTGCGTCTGCTGGTGCTGGCGCCTTGGGCTGGGCCTGCCTGCAGAGAGGCAGCCTGGCGGGGGACGGGGACAGGGGACAGGGACGACTTCCCACTGTAACTGGCCTTCTTTGTCATTCTGAGAGAAATGGAAAGCTAATGTGGTTGACTGCTAGCACCTGCTTATCGGGGGAAGAGTTTATGTAAATGTCAGTTATACTCTATTTTGTTCTTCTCTGCATGTTGGGAATATCTCACAATTTGAAAAAAAATAGAAATAAAAGTGACTGCAGGAGCAGCTGATCCCTCCTCTCCTCTGCCACCTCCGCCGTGTGGCCCAGCGGGGCCAGGACAGAGCAGCACCCAGACCCAGCCAGCAGGCGGGCCCTGGAGTGCCTGAGAGGGCCCAGAGACTGCCGGGAGGCAGCTGCCCCGCTGGGGGGCCAAGAGGACCCATCTGTCCCCGCCCACAGATTCACTGCTGCCCTGGGCCTGGGGCCAGGAAGAAGCAGAGAGTGGGAGCGGGGCCATCCCGCCCTGCCCTCCTGCCAGCTCCACTTCCCGAGCTGTGGATCCCTCTCGTCTGCTGTTCACCCAAAATCTTTAAAGGAATCTTCATAATTCAATTGTGATGAAAATCCTTAAGGAAATAAAGAGGGTACCATGTGGGTGGACAGGTCTCTCTGAGGACCTGATACTTGCTCTGAAGACTGAAGAAAAGAAAGATCTAGAAACTTGGGAAATTGAGAAAGAGTTTGGTGAGCCCAAGGATCATGGAGGAGTCCAGCGTGGCTGGAGTATAATCAGAACAGAAGGCTGCAGCGATAAGTAGGGAAAGATAGGCTGAACCCTGATCCTGATCACACACTGGGCCCTGACCCAAGTCACAGACCAAGCCCAGGTCCCACATTGAGCCTAATGTCACGCAGAGCCCTGAGCTAGGTTTTAGCCCCGATCCTTCCAACTCTGAGCCTTAAACCTGGTACAGACAGATCCTTGATCCTCAAACCAAGCCAAACTCCGGCTCCTGGGCGTGAGTGGGCCCTGATCTCCGCTCAGACATGCCCCCACTCCCTTGTCACGGCCCAAACCTTGATCCCTGGCCCAGTCAGTGGTCTTCAAGTGCTGGCTTTAGGGGTACATATCAGAAGTAGGACGGTGACCGGGTCTGCAGTGGAGACTCCGCCCCTCCCTGGCCGCAGCAGATCCCGTCCAGCCGTGGGACAGCCCACCAGGTAGGGGAGGCGTGGTGACAAGCCTGGTGACCCTCCATGTGGCCGGGGCATGCCACATGCTGCAGCTGCCTGTGTGTCTCTGCAAAGCCGCAGCCTGGCCCATGATGGGATGCCGATGGCTCTCCGTGGCGCCTGGTGCTGTGTTAAAAATTTTAATGTTGATTTTATTGAAAAACAGAAATAGCTCAACATATGCTCTGAGGCTCTTCAGAGCTAACTGGCACCTCGTCTGGGCCCCTCGGTGGTCCTTCTGAGGACCTGCCAGGGACTAACAGCAGGCAGATTAGGACAGGCTGCCTGCTCTCCTGCCATGCCCAGTGGGTGCCCATGAGGTGGCGGGCAGGCCAGGGCCGGGGCCAGGGCCAGGCCTCCCAGAGGTCCACATGCACATTCCTTGGTGTTGTGACAGCTCAGGGAAAAATGGTCTCCAGATCCTGTGCCTGGTACAGGAGCCTCGTGTGCCTGTGTGAGGGCTGACAGATGCCACAGGAGGAGGGTGGCCTCAGGAGGGCTGGCATGGACAGGCAGGCAGGCCACGTCGAGCCTCCCAGGAGTCTCCCAGGCATGGGTGACCACGTGGGCAGGCAGTAGTGGACAACAGGAGGGTCACCAGGCTTGTTTGGACAGCAAGTTGTCCAGGTGATATGGGAAGAAGATTTGACCCACAGTGACACTGCCACTGCTGGGCCATGTGGCTGAGGACACATGGTGGACTCCACAGCTCAGTGTGCTGTGTACACATCTGGGTACGCGTGGGACCTAATGCTGTAGACTACATGGGACGCTGGGGGCTACCTTAAACTCGCCTCCTGGCCACCCGAACTCTTGACACCTGAACTCTGACCCACCACTCTGCCAGCCCGGCCTGGTTCTGGTCACATGTGGCTGGCCAGGCTCTGGGCTCTGGGCTCAGGGACCTTGGTGACATCCACAGGCCACTTCTGGCCCCACCGCTCCCACTCTGGGTCCCCAGGGCCCTGCCCTCCCTCAGGTGCCCAGCAGCAACTCCCACACCTACTTCTTGGTACTCTGGCCACCCTGCTGTCCCCACACTCCCAAGCCCGAGGCCTGAGGGAAGCCCACAGTGGCCAAGCCCCTCCTGCGTCTCTTCCTTCCCTGTCCCCTTGGCCTAGACAGATATCCAGCCCCCTGAGGAGACCCCTCAAGGTCAAATGAGCCTCCTGCTCCTCCTGCATCCCACCCACCGGCCTCACTTCCAGCACTTCCTGGCCTCGCCCTCCAGCCCTCAGACCTCCCCAGGTGGCAGCCCTGCCCACCTGTGAGCCTGTCCCTGCGGCGTGCACTTTCCCCAGGCTGTGGGGCTCCTACAGCCTGCGGAGCCCAGGGAAGTGCTGTTCCTCCAGGAGCCCCCGGTGCCATGCAGAACTGCACCAGCCTGCTCCAGCCTCCTCCCCAGGCCAGGGCCGCTCTCCCTCCATGCCCTATAGAGCGCACAGGCAGGGCTGTCCTCTCCTCTGCCGCTGCCCACTGCGGACCCCATGCATAGCCAGGAGCAGAAGGCCTTCTATAAACGAGTGACTGACCAAACGTGTGACCGATGTGACTGTAAAGTCCCTGCCTCTCTTCAGGGCCAGGAACCCCAGCTGAGAGAGGGCAGGGCAGGAGCCACCCTCCCACTGTGGCCACGTGTTGGCATCCCCATGGGCAGCGCCAGGCTGGGCTTTACAGAGTTGGGAAGGTGACCTTGAGGAGGCCCAGACTCTCTGAGCCCCAGCACTCCCCCTGCCAAACAGGAGCTCTCCTGTCCAGCTGGCAGTGCCACGATACTGATGCCCGTCCTGAGATGCATGTCCAGAGTGGGCGCCAAGGTGACAGAGCACCTGCCCTGAGCCACGCTCCCTCCACAGGCACCATCTCACTTCAGTACCTGGCACCGCACAGCAAATAAGTTCTAAAAACGGAATCAATCTCCCGATGACCTTTCCTGTGGACTCCGAGGGCCGGGACGCCTGCGCCTCCCTCGTGTGCACTTCCAGCTCTGGCAGGGCACCAGCGGAAGCCCTCTGTTCTGCGCCCTCCCCTCCGCCTCCCACTCTGGAAGGTGCTAATTCTGACGGGCCTGACAGCTGAGCCGGGAAACCGAGACCGCAAGGGCCGTAAATATGCCAGGCTGCTCCCCTCTGCGGTGCGGAGTCTGCGCTCCGTCCCCCCTCCTTCAGAGCCCACTTCCCAGCCCAGATGCAGCCGTAAAGCACCAGCCCCCCGAGAGCACACGCCAGAATGATTCCCTTCTCCACCAAATTCATCGGCATCTCAGTCCTTCTGGGGTGACCTGGACGGCAGGGCTAGCCCAGATCCACCCAGTGACCCCACTCCACACAGTGCAGACTGACCCTGGGGGTGGGCCAGGGCCAGGGCAGGGGGCAGGACTGGAGCTGCCTTTAGAAGGCGGCATTCTGCAGTCTCAGCCCCTGCCCTCCCAGGGAGCGCTCAGTCCCACACCCCAGTCCCACACCGAGTCACAGCCCAGGGAGGCAGCCAAGGCCTCATTTAGTTGGAAACACCTGCTCTTCCTTCTCCGCTCAGCCTGGGAGAGGGAACTAGAGCCTTGTGCCAAGGGTGCAACGGAAGCCCCCACCTCCCTGAGCTGGGGCTCCCGAACCCTCTGCCCCAGAGTCCTGTCACCCTGCGGAGGTGAGAACCAGGGAGGGAGGCCAAAGTGGCCCATGACCCTTCAGCCTCTGAAGGGCTCTTCTGTTCAAGAAGGGGTGGCCTCCTCCGCACAGCAAGGTCCTCTGCAGGGCAGCCCCTCTGGGGGCAGCAGCTGTCTCCGGGTTGGGCCCCCAGGCCCCTCTGCCGTGCCTCCCAGAGGTCAGGGCTCAAGTGCAACTGCTCTCTCCTTGGTCCTGCCCTGGATGGGAGGTGGGACGGTGCCCTGCGGCGCAGTCTCCTCTCACACTCAAGAACCGGCCATCTCCACCAGCCTTCTCCACTGGCCTTCTCCACCGGCCATCTCCACCGGCCATCTCCATTTCACAGGTGACACTCTGAGGAAGGACTGGCCACTGCCAAGGGCAGAGCCACGGCCAAGGTTGAGCTGAGCATGTGCTGTTCGCCCCACACACTGTGTCCCCAGAGGACATCCATGGCTGTCTCCCAGCTGAGTCCAGAGTGAGCTGACCCGCAGCCTCCCATGGTCGAGGGCCAGCATCTTCTGTGGGGTCGACCTTCTGGCTAGATATCCTCCACGCTTCCCCACTCGAGGGCTAGGACTAGGTGGTTGTGCCTAGGGTGCCTCCATGCTACTAGAGCCCAGAGCGGGCAGCGGTCCTGCTGTGTCTTGCTCTGCCTCGGGACAGAAGGGAAGAGAGATGAAGAGGGCAGCAGGAAGAGCAGCCCCTAGGCTTTGGGGCTGTGGGACAGGCTGAGGAGGCAGGGCAGCCGGCCTCCTTCTCCAGGCACAGGTGGAGACTGGTCATGGGCCATCCGATTCTGGAGAAAGACAACAGAGTCTCCAATGCTGGGCAGTGTCCATTGGGAGGGTGGAGACCCTGTATCTGAGGGATGCAGTGACCCAACAGGCTGGGCCCGGGCCAGGGGTTCTGGGCAAGTGAGCAGAAGGAGACGCAGGATGCCAGGCTCAGAAATGCTGGTCAGCTGGACCCAAGGACCCAGAGCCTGGACCAGTCCCAGCAAAGTGACCACCTCACACAGGGGGCACCACCCAGATGGGAAGGTCAGAAGCTCAGTGGCCAGCAGTGACTCTCAGGCCACCTGGAAAGTAAGGGCTGACACACAGCCTCCAGCATTTACTGAGAGCCAGGAAGGATGCTGAACCCCACACCCAGGCCAGTCGACACAGCCCCAGGACACACATGAGGTCCACCTGTCCTGGGGGCTCATGCTGGGCTTGGGCACAAGCAGGGCAGGGCAGGCATGGATCAAGTGAGTGGGTAGATAAATGAGTGCATGGGTCAGTGAAGGAACGGGTGTGTGGGGCGCACAGCAGCTCAGGGTGACCTGTCCAGCTCTGACTGTTGAGTGCAGTCCTGGGGGACACAGGGCTCCGTCACTCCTGGAAGCTGTTCGCCGACCTGCTTCCCCTGGGTCCCTGCTGCTCTCCCCTCTCCTCCCTAGGGAGGTTCCTCTGCACACAGCCCTGTGCAGCTAGGAGGGAGGGGTACTGGGAGGGGACCGTCCCTCTGCCTGGGGCTTCCACAGGGGTGGCTTTGCCCGGGGAAACTGCTGTATTACAGGGGACAGTGTCGAGCCCCGGGGGAAGGGTGCAGGGGAGGGTGGCCAGGGAGGGGACTCGGCCCCGCAGGGAGGGGAAGGAGCTCTGCACACGTGTGGCTCAGGGGCAGGGCCAAGGGCACCTTCCCGTGCCTGCCCAGGGTGGGTCCCGGCTGCTCTCACACCTCGCTCTGCCAGCCCCTCTCCTCCCTCCAGATCCTCATCGCCCCCAGGAGCAGCTGCCATTAGCTTCTCCCTGAGCCTCAAATCCCCAGCGCTCAGCAAAACTCCCCTCTGATTGAAGCAGCTGCACTCAAAAGCTGTGCGTCTGCCTCGGAGCTCATCAAAGCCCCTCAAAGGGAAGATTAACAAGAGCCCAGCAGCCAGGGCATTGTCGCCGGAGCCTGCCCTCCACGCAGCCCGCAGAGACAGCGTTAGGGAATGGCACTCAGAAGCACAGACTAAGAAGCACGCTTCAGGGGCACAGGATCATCCCATCTCCCCAAGTCAGCTTACGGCGCTGGAATTTGAGGGTGCATCCTTTGAGAAGCTTAGATTCTTGAAGTCACCTCAAATTTTATTCCGATTAAGCTTGGGGTAAAATAAGTAAATCTAATCTTTGACACTGTCTTAGGAGCCCAGCATCTCAGCTTATTAAAAGCCTAGAATTTCAACATCTGTGAACCACAGAAACTGGATCAAGAGGGTGGAGGCTCCGAGCAAGACAGGCCCAGGAGCCAGCCCTCCCCCCCAGGGCAGGAGCCTCTGCAGCCAGCCTCAGTGCCAGGGCACGGCTCGTACTGGTGGACACACATCTGCACACCCCTCAGGCCCCTCCAGGTGTCTCCAGCTCCCGGAAGGCTCTCTCCACCTCCTGTGGCTGGCAGCGTCCCCAGGGGGCTCCAAACACACACACCCACCTCCTGGGCCCCAGACAAGCTGCCCTCCTGGGGTCCCAGGAAACCCCACCCGGTGGCTTTTAAATGTGCTCTATCCAGGAGCAGTGGACCCCAGGGAAGCCCAAGACCCCAAACAAGGCAGGAAGAGGCCGTGGGTATGGGACACTGACATCCCACCAGCTCCGTCCACAACTCCAGCACCACACGGGGCTACCCCACCATGGCCCTGGGGGTCTGAGCTGCAGAGAGAGAGAACATGGCTCTGTGTGCCATGTGGTCTCAGGGCCAGTCCTGCCCTGGAAGCTTCTCACACCCTCAGTGGACTCTAGGCCCAAGAGGGCTGTGCCTGGAGCCAAGACCAGCACTTAGCAGCCCAATGCCCTTAAACCTGTGCCCCAGAGAGTGCCTTGGAGCCTGTCTCCTCATCCCTTATCCATGAAGTGGGTCTGCAGGGCCCCTTTCTGGGGTCATCAAGAGGCACAGCCCCAGCAGGGCACCCAAGTTCAACTGGTGCAGGAGGCATTGATGCCCCCAAAAGTCCAGAGCCCATGCAGCTGGGCAGTCTGCAGCAGGGCAGCAGGTGGCAGCGTGGACAGCAGCGGGGCTGGTGGGAGGACTGCACAGAATCAGGAGCCCCTCCCCCAGCTCCAGGAGAGGCCAAGCCGTCCCTGGACAGCAGAGGCCTCTGTGGCTCGGCCTCACTGGTCTCCAGGGCTGCCCTCCCCGGAGCTCACAGGGACCCCCAGGGGCCCAGGGCCCACCCCACTGGATTAGAGGGTCCAGTGCTGTTATTCAACGGGCTTCACACAGTGCCTGGACAGGGCTCAGCAGAGGGCGCCCTCCAGAGGCAGAGGTGGTAGAGCAGGGGTGGGCTGGGAGGACCTCTCTGGACCTCCGTCTCTTCTACACCAGGGGAAGGGAAGTTGCTTATTCTTACCCCTACCCTTCCAGTTGCTGTGTGCTGGGTACACGGAGCAGTGACTTGCCATTTCCCGATGGCATTCCAGGTGTCAATCATCTTTGCCTGACTAACACCACTCTACGCTTCACAACCACCCTGGGCACACCCGGAACTGCTGCTCTTCCAAACACTGCTCGCCCCGACCCCATGGCCATGTCTCCTTCTGGCCCTGCCCGGTGCACACGCACACCTCGGCCACGTTCCTGACAGCAATGGGTGGGGAGAGAGTCACCAGCCCCATTCCTCAAAGGACGGTGAGTCCCTCGGAGGTGAGTGCCTATGGGGCCGGAGCTTGGTGCTCGCCTGCTGGGCCTCGTCCCTGTTGGGGGCAAGGCCAGTGCTTCCCTGGGGAACTGTCCCTGTGGAGGTCTGGGACGGGGTCTTGCCTGCCCCCCAAGTCCAGAGGTGAGCTCCTGACCCAGCCTGTCCTGGGGCTTGGTGTGAAGTCCACTCTGGGACTCGACTCTGAGACGTTTCCTGGAGTGAGACTGGATCACGAGAGACAGGAAGCCGCCTCTCCTCGGGCTAGTCAGGTGGGAGCAAGCCGCCGTCCAGCCTGCGGAAGGGGGAACCTTTCAGGGGGAGGATGAGGAAGAGCTGAAGGACGGAGCCGGCCTGGGGATGCCGCACCCCCCGCCCCGGGGTGGTCTCTGAAGATGGTTTCTGTCCCTGAAGACAAAGAGTCTTGCAAAGCACTGTCCAAGCCCTGGGCCTCTCCCGGGCACCAACAGGAGGCTGGCTCCTGCGCCAGGGGCTGCCCTAAACTTCCTCGGGTGGCCCTTGCCCTCTGGTCCCCAGAGGACCCTCCAAGTGGGCCACACTCCACATGACAGTCCACACCTGGTGTCATGGAAGGTGCCAGAGCCCAGAGGTGTCCGTCTGTGCAGAGGGCAGCGCGCAGGCCCTCTCCACGCTAATGAGAGACAGCTGTTCCTCGGGCGGGAGGCACTTCACGTCGTGCTCAGGAGCGCAGGGCCTGTCCTCCTGCCCACCTGTCGGCCATTATAAGCACATTAAGGGCGAGCCCAGTCCTGTGAGTCAGCCTCCCAGGCTCTGCGCCGTGCTGGGGAGGGGGCGGCTGGGCTGGCCAGGCCAGGACTGAGTCAGTCACAGTCTGATCTTTGCTGTGTGCCAGGACTCTCCCGTGGAGGAGGGGGGAGCCGGAGGCAGCCCCCCCGGGAGAGCAGAGCAGAGCGAGCTGTGCAAGGCAGCCTGGGCTCAGGAGCAGAGGGCAGGGGCCTGTCCCAGGGCAGCAGCACTGAGGGCTCGGGGCTGGGACCCTGCACCCTGGGCTTCTTCCTGGGGATGAGGTGGGGATCCCAGGAGGAGGACCAAGCCAGTGGCACAGGGAGGGAGTGTCAGAGGGGATTCCTGAGAACGTCCCTCCAGTGCCGAGCGTTCAGTGCCTCTCCTGGTGTCCCCATGTCACCTGGGGCAGATGACAGTGAACTAGAGGAGGGAAGAATCCACTGACCACCAGGAAACTGGGCTGGTGAGGGCCAGGGATGACACTGACCCAGATGTAAGATGTCAGCCTCTGTTTACCCTGAGGTTAAGGACCCTAGGCAGTGACCAAGAAATGTCCCTGAACTGCCCACACGGCAGGTGCAAGGGCCAGCACCACAGGCCATAAGGCTTGGTCTTGGCAAGGACAGGGCTGGACCAGCAGCCTGAGCTCACTCTATGTTCTGGGGCCGGGGTGGGCCATGGCCAGCTCAGCAGTAGCCCTGGGCTCTGGCTCACGCTGGCCCCTGCGCTGTGACCCCTGCACTGGTGCCACCTCAGAGCAGGCAGGCAGGCACTGCAGGGCCCCGCATCCCCTCAGCACCTTCCTGCCCTGTTCTCGGCCCGCCCCCCACACAGGTCACCCAGCAGCTCAGCGGCCAATTAGGAAGAAGCTTCCCCAGCTCCGAGGCCACCCGCAGCAAAGATGGTCGCCACTCTGAGCTCCTGCAGGGCAGCAGCCAGCCCTGCCCTGAGCCCCAGGGAGGACGAGGCCAGCTCCCTACCAGCAGCCCTCGGGGCCACGGGGCCAGCAGGGACAGATAGCGAGAGGATCCGGAGGACGCCTCAGACGGTGACTGTCCTTGTCCTCCCTTCTCCTCCTGCTTTAGGAGGGTCCTTGGCTGTGGCCAACTGAACCAGCCTGGAGGGGGTCAGTCTCAGAGAGGCTCCCCAACCCCCCGCCTCGGGGTGCACCCAGGGTGACCGCTGCTGCTGCTGCCATGCAGCCTTCCTCTTGAGGCCGAGGCCACACCCCGGGTGAAGCCACCTGGCCCCAGGGTGAAGCCACCTGGCCCCAGGGTGAAGCCACCATTGTCCTCCCAGTGCGGCACCATGTCATCAGCTGGGGAGGAGCCATGCTCTGGGCTGTGCCAGGAGCCGGGGGGAGCAGGAGCGCACACCCTGCTCTGCCCCTGGCCAGGCCTGGGAGGCCCAGCCCTAGCATCGCCGCCCGCTGGGCAACAGTCCACCCAGCTCCCTCGTGTGATCTGGGCCCAGCACCTACCAGCCTCTCACTGCTGCAGACCATGACCCCGCACCTGTGACCTGGGAGAGCAAGAGTCAGGAGGGCCAGGGTCGATGGTACCAGCCTGTGTCCACTGGGGGACGGGGCCAGGAGTCATTTCCAGCCACAGAGTAAGTGGGAGGGGAACGTGCCCTGAGCCCCCCCCCCCGGCATGTGGCTGCTCCCCTACAGCTGGGCCCCGACCAGAGCTGGGTTCTGCCTTGATTTCCCTCCTGCCACCCTTTCCAGATCCCGTCCACACGGCTCCCCCAAACAGTGCTTTGTATTAAGTAAATGAAGCACAGAGCACCCAGCCACGTTGGAACCCCAAATCCAATTATTTTAGTGTAGGAATATTCTGTGAAATAACTGCACACAGTCACATAAAAGAATCATGGTTCATTATTTAGGTAAAATGCAAATCTGACTGGCCATCTTACTCCATGTGGAGCCCCGACTCTGGCCACCAAGGCCAGCTGCTCCCCTCTTCCCTCACCAGCCCCCAGACCTGTGGCCCCAAAGACGATCCCTTATGACCCAGCGCCAGGATGGCAGTCTGAGGCCACGTCTTCCCGGCTTCCTCTGACCTGTCCAGGACCTGGGGTGCGGCAGGACAGGCAGGGCCGCGGCCACCACCTCCCACACCACAGCCGACCCCACGGGCGGACCGCACAGTGGCAGTGACAGCTCTGTGCCAGGCGCTCTGCACACACGGAGGACCCTGAGGGGAGGCCGCTGGGGGCCTGTTCTGTGGGCGAGGCCTGCAGGTGGCCCTGCTGCCAATGGAGGGGCAGGAGGCGCCTTCCTCGGGGTCATTCACCCCTCATCAGTTTCCTCTGTGGGACCCCAGGAGGGCCCTGCCTCTGCTTCCTGGGTCAGGCCTCTGTCCTCTGCTGGCCCCCTCCAGGCCTCCACTTCCCACCTCTGACCATGCCCTCTGCACCCAGCACCTCACGCGGACACGTCTGGGCTCTGGGTGATCCTCCTGCAGGAAGCCTTGCCAGGGACCGGCTCTGCCCAGACCCTCCCCAGGGGCTCAGGACTCCAGGGGTCCAGGCCAGTAGATGTGAGGACTGAAGAAGACTCTTGGTGACCTTGGCAGTGGTGATGTGGTGCCGTGGACTGTTGGTGTGGCCTACAGGAAGTGTCATGCCTACTGATGGGGCCCAGGGCACCTCCACTACAGTGAGGAGCAAGAAGACGTTCATGGCCCCTGTGTCGTGTTCAAGTCCACTCGAAGCTGTGAATAGTGCTGGGGTAGTTGGTGGTGCAGGTGGAAGAAGATAGAAATCCAGGCGAAATTAAGGATTTGAAGGTGATAAACAAAACTTTGAAGCAATAGATGTTTAGAAAAGTATTTTATGACATCAGGGCAAAGACGAGTTTTAAAATAAGACAGAAGTGAAGGCTTACAGAGAGAAAAGTAATAAATTTGAACATACCAAAATTGAAAACCTCCGTGTAAAAAGGACCATATTCTTGGTTAAAAGATAAGCAACAAAGTGAGACAGACTTTTGCAACATAGAGAAAATAACGGGTCAGTATCCAGAATAAATAAAGAACATCTACAAATCAATTAGGAGACTCAACAGAGACACAGGCAAAGCCCGTGAACAGGACATTCTCAAAACAGGAAATCTAACTCCAGATACGCATATGTACACACGCTGACCCATGTGTGATGGCCATGCCGATGGTCACTGAACCATCACATCACACCTCTTGGGATTTTTGCAAACCCAGAAATTGACGGTCCCCAGTGTGGAGCAAGATGAGGGTGAGAAGTCACCCAGCTGTGGCTCTTGTCCTCCAGAACACCAGCGACATGGAGCCAAGTTGAGAGCTTCTGGCGGGGAGCCTTGTGGGCGCCCTCTCGTGTTGTCCACACACCTCTCTGCAGAATTCAAGGCAGACAGGACGAGCACCCTGGCCAGGGACCCAGACCGGGCATGTGCCTCCCGGGGTGTCTGCTGGCCGCTGTGTGCCTTCTCTGTGTCTATCTCCTGAGCTGCAATTTGGGCCTTTTCCCTCAGAATGTGCTTGTGTGGATCTGCTGGGAAGATGTGTGTAAAATCCCCAGAACACATGTGACCAGCAACGGCCCCCGAGACAGCGGCTAGGCTCCTGGCTCCCTGGGACAGCCAACACTGGCCACACAGGAGGCCCTGGGGGGCGGGGCAGGAACGAGCACACACTGTTACAATGTTGCCCTTGAAAACACAAAATAGACCTATGTAACTGAAAAACCAGCCTCTACCTCAGAGCAAAGCCTGTCCAAGGAAGGGACATGCCTTTGTCCTTGGAAAGACCCACAGAGCACTCCTAGGCACATTCCCACCCTGCTGAGTTGTTTATCTACAAATAACAGGAGAGATCTGCTGCCCCAGGTGTCCCTGACTCAGTCAGGCTAGGTGGGGACCCATAGCAGCCCCCTAGCAGCCACCAATCAGCATGAGACAGGGAGATACCTGGGGTGCCAGATGACCCCCAGTAGTTTATGGTGGTTGATAACATGTTGGGAAACCATGTAGTTCAGCACCTACACTCTCTTGGCTTAAACCAATCAGTTCAAACGAATCCCCCTCTTGTACTGACCAATCACCCCTCCCCAACTTGTTCCCGCCAGTGAATGTGCTAATCATGTTTTAGAGTTGTTATTTGATTTTCCCGCGGTGTGTGATGATTTGCTAAGAGACGCTATGATGTATGTGGGGTCCCTGCCTTCTCCAAAGAGTGTATAAAACTGCTGCAAACCCTGGGCTCGGGGCCCCTCAGCGTCACCAGTTGCTGTGTGCACGTGGAGGACCGAGCTAGCTCGCAATAAACACCTCTTTGCTGCTTACATGGATCTTGGTCTCTGGTGGTCTTTGGGGGTCCTGAATTTGAGCATCACATAACCAACCTGGGTGGATCTTAAAAGAAAATGGTGAGTACAAAGAGGAATTAACGGACTTCACTCACCCAGTCCCGTTCATGCAGATGTGTGAGCACAGGACAGGAAGGCTGCTGCTCATGTGCTCCCACGCAGTCGTGAGACGGGACTCCTGACTCCCTACACGGTGACAGGTCGCTCCCAGGGAGGGATTCTGTGCTGAGGGGCTGGGCCGCCAGTGTCTGCGGGAAGACTCTTTCTGGTTTTCTGGGGTTTGTCATTGCTTTAACCAAAGCCCCTCGGAGGGGCCCCTCCTGAGGGGTGCCACCCACTCTCCATCCCAGCAGCACCGCCAGCTCCCTCGTGGCCATGGGGCCTGCACCTGCTGCTCTGTCCTGGGCTACTCTTGGGCCAGCGCCACCACTGGCCAGTTTCAGCCGTGCTGGTCCTCCTAGGCCTCAGACACGCCCAGCTCTGCCTGCCTCGGGGTCCTGCACTCTGGGTCTGTGCCCCAAAAGGCTTGCTCCTAAGGCCTGATCACCATGCTGACCTGAAGGCCAGGTCCCGGGAAGCCTGCTGGCCACCCCGCTGCCTACCGCCCCCTGCCCCCTGTGCTCTGTGTGGTTTCACTTGTTGACAGGTGTCACCCGTTTCTTTCAGCATGTCAAACCTGCCCCAGGGGCTGGAAGCCACGGAGTGGGGCCCTGTCTGGCCTGCAGCGTGAGCGTTGGCCACAGGAGACCAGAGGAGGCCATCAGGAAGGAAGGGTCCCCAGGACGTGCATCTGTGGGGAGGGTGACAACCCACAGCCTAGCTCAGCTGCCATCCTGCTGACGGGCCCCTGGGTGCCTGCCAATGGGTCAGAGTGGTGACCAGGGTGCACAAACACCTGCCTGGCCTTCCTGCACTGCCCTGTCTCCTGGGCTCATGGCCACGGGGCTGGCACCCAGCATGACCGGCAGTGGCGGTGTCCCTGGACAATCGTTTTGCAGAAACAGCTGTCCCCTGGCACAATGACAGTTTCTCGCAGAGCCCTGGCGCGGTGGCTGGAATCCCACAGGCCCTCCGCCCCACTCCCTGTGCCTCCCTGCACCCCAACCTCAGGCTCTGAGGGGTGGCCTGCTCTCCCTCCGGCAGCACCCACGGCTCGTGGTGAACGCGGGCTGCCTGAGGCAGGGAGGCCCGTGGCGAAAGGCTCCTCAGTGGGCAGCAGATGCTGAGGGCGGCGGAAGGAGAGCCCCACTCCCCTCCCTGAGGAAGGGGCCGTCCACTACATCCCAGATGGACGGGGACCCTGGAAGTTCCTGCCTCGGCTTGGAGAACCATGAACAGCTGCCCAGGCCGTGCTTTGGGGGATGCCCTCCAAGGTACCCCACTGCACCTGCTCCTGCCCCTGTGCCTGGACCACTGCAGCCGGGCTCCCCTGCCCCCAGGCTTCAATTCATCTTCAGCTGGACAGTGAGGGGGTGGCCTGTGCTGACCAGTAGGCAGGGGCCACTGTGCTCGGCAGCTTGTGCCCAGAGCCTTGCTGTAACCCCCACCATCACGCTGCAGCTGTCCCCCTCCTGCTCGTGGCATAAGCAATGGCCTTGAATCATGAGCCCCCGGCCAGTGTGCCCACTCAGCCAGCCCCTTCTGGCCTCCCTCCTGGGAGAGCTCCTGATACCCTGCAGCACCTATTACAGCTGGAACTGTGTGGTCTGCCACACCTGCTTTCACCCCCTGGGCAGGAGCTGTGCCCACTCCCTCATGGGCACACCCAGGTCAGCCTGTGTCCTATGCGAAGGAAGTGATCCAGAGGTGCGGGTGTGTGTCTGTGCACAGACAGCTCACAGAGAGGACGCTGCACCTGAACCAGGCCCCTCTGATGCCAGGCCAGACCATCCCAGGCACGGCCACGGCTCAGTGGCCCGTCTCTAAGTCTGGGGGTGCCACGGAGGCCACCTTGTCTCTGTGCTCCTGGGCCACGACACAACCTCCAAAGTGCCTCTCTGCAGGCTACTCCCTACTTTGGATCCAGTGAGACAATGTGTGGATGCGCTTTGTGCTTCAAAATGTTGGCCTTGTTTGGAGACCCAACCTGCCTCCCATTACCAAGCATCGCCTGTAAACTCGCCAGGCCAGGAGATAGCACCCAGGACCAGGGCGGAGCCTTCTACCTGCAGCCCTGCCTCAGTCCCCACCCCGCCCCCTGCACTATCAAAACGCAGGGTATTGGCCCCAACCTCAGTAGACTGGGCACTGTGTGGGCAAGAGCCACCCTTGCAGTGGTCAGAGGCAGCTGGGCAGCCCTGGAGGCGTAACTAGGATGAAGGCGAAAGGGGACCTGAGGTCTTCCAGGGAGGTGGGATGCCCCCAGAGGCAGGCGAGGCCCCCCGCCATGTGTGCCTGCAGGGAGGAGGGTGAGCAGTGAAGTCCACACCCAGAAACCCCTGGGCCATCATGGTGCCCACCTGCCTTCGGCTTGGAGACACTGGCCTGTTCCCAAGTGGACCTTGACTGACAGGCCCCACCCTGTGCGGGCTAATGGCCCAATTAAGCCAAATTTAACAGAATATGAAGAGGCACCCTGATAATGGCAGAGACTAGGGAGGGTCATTACAGAGGGGGAGGGAGACTCTGAAAACCAATTAATAGATAAGGATCTCTGCCCTCCCTCTCCCTGAGCATCCACTGTCACTAACACAATCAGAGCAGCTGCCCTCTCCGGAAATGAAAAGTCCCTCTAGTGAAAAGCTGGCTTGGAAAAGAGCTGAGGAGCTAGTGGAAGTTGAGTGTCAAACACACATGTGTGACATTGAAAGTCACTTCCACTGTCATTATTACCATTAATACTGTCATCTACATGCCTGCTATCACCATCACCAATACCACCATCACCATCACCACCAACACCATCACCACCAACAATACCAACAACACCAACACTATCATCACTACCACCATCACCATCACCATCACCACCAATACCATAAACACCACCAATACCATAAAAACCATCACCACCACCATCACCACCACCAATACCAACAACACTAGCACCATCACCATTACCACTAACACCATCACCACCATCACCATCACCACCATCCCCATCACTACCACCAACACCAACTCCATCACCATCACCACCATTACCATCAACATCACCAGCATCATTGCCATGGTAGGGTAGGCCTGACCAGTCTACTGTGGGTGTCTCATTTCCCTGGGAATGACATCTAGAACCCAGGAAGAAGACAAGGAAATGTGCCACTTGTTTGGCTTAACATAGTACCCTAGGAGCAATGTTGTCCTTTGGCTTGCCCTGTCTTTCTTGCTACCCACATTGTCACAACCACCACCATCACCATCACTATCACATCAATGTCAGCAGAACATGTTCAGTGGGTCATTAACACCAATGTGACACTATCATCAGAAACATTAGGGCCAGCACTGTGTCCCCAGGACCTGACCCAGTGCCTGGCACAGTGGAGTGTGTATGTGAGCCACCAGCTCCACACCAGCATCCTGATCACCAGCCACTGCCTCACCCTGGGCTGGACCTCGCCTTGCCTCCCAGGATCGACCCAGGTCTGGACAGGGTCTCGTCAGTGGGCACACTCTCACTGCTGGGGAGAAGCACTCCTCAGGCCAGCTGACTCCGCTCTGCTGGAACAAGCTGGAGGTGTGCAGAATTCCAGAGCACACTCAGCTTTGGGGAAACACCTGGACACCCCCACGCTTTGTCTCAGGCTGACGCCCCTCGTTGTAGGCTGTGCACCTGTCAGGGGGGCTTAGCTCACAGCAGCCCAGAGCCACTCTGCCCCTGGCTACGTGCCCTCCGTCTTCCTGCCAGACCCCCACCCTACCCTGTCTCAGCCACATGGCCCTGTCCCCCATAAAGGGCCTTTGTTCCCAAGCCTGTCGCTGGATACCAGTCTGCTTTCCCTGCCCCTGAGGTGGCAATCATATGAATGAGTGTCTCCCCTTGGCTCCAGGAAGTTCTGACACCAGGGTCTGTGTGAGCAGTCACGGCAGGGTGTGCCCAGACCCTGCCACCCTCACCAGGGGAGGAAGGTGAGGCGGAGAAGTCTTGGTGCACTTGCCAGGCTTGTGCCCGCCCCTGGGGAGTTGGGAGCTGCAGGAGCCCTGCAGGACCCAGGTTGGGACAGGACATTGCTCCTGAGCCAGTCCTGGCTGTGCCTGCCCAGATGAGGCTGAGATCAGCTCCTGCAGGGGCGCAGTGTGCAGCCCCTCCAGCACTCCCACCCAGGAATGCTCGCTCCGTCCGCAGGGTGCGCACAGCCCAGCTTGGGCCCACAGCAGTGGGCTTGATGACCCCACACCTCCTGACCACTGGAGGGGAAAGCACAGTTGCCTTGCCCTGAGGTGTCCTCTTGTCCTTCCAGCAGCTGGAACAAAGAGGGAGGCTTGGAGAGGCAAAGACGGAGCACAGAGCACGGCAACACCGCGGGCCTCCACCCCTCCAGCCACAGGGACCAGCCTGGAAGTGGAGGGTCCTCCCAGCCTCTCCTCCTCCCCAGATGCCACGTCCCCAGCTCCCGGAGGGAGCCCGCGCCTTCAGTCTCCAGGCCCCTGCAAGCCTGGCCCTCCCCCCACGGCTCCCCAACACTGCAGGGGGCCTGGGTCTCACTACCACTGCTCACACTTACTGTTAGGGTCAACGCATGTCGCCGAGTGGCTGGAGAGAGAGCAGAGTCTTCCTACATGATGGGACGCACCCCATTTCAAACTTGAGGACACCGGCCTTCGCTTTCATTTGAGGCAAACAAGAGCTGGAGGGGGAAGGGCCAGGGCAGGCACCACGGGTGGGGAGGGGTCCGCAGTGGCTGGGGAACCCGAGGTCAGGAAGCAGAGTCCTCTTTTAGTCACTGCTCCCACGAGGTCCACACAGCCAGCGTGGACAGGGTCAGCTGCCCTCAGCTCAGCTCTCCCTGCCAGCTTAGGCAGACAGCAGGGCCCAGCCACCTACCTCCTGGGCTAGAGCCCATGTCAGTGCTGCTGTGTGACTTCATGACCCAGGGATCCTCTTCCAGTCAGATGGAGAAAAAGGGAATGTGACAGATTTTGTCACCACCCCAGATGGGAGGACCCTCTTCCATGTCTCTCCACACAAAGGATGCTTTGGAAATGCCTACACTATCGTCCCTGTTAAGTGATGTCCACCGACTGTGTGGTCACCCTCAGAGCCTCATCTGAACTGACAGCTTCTCTGGAAAAAATACCCAAGTTGTTCTGTGATTCTCCATGAACGTATGCCATGAGAGACCAGCTGGGCAGCAGGGAACCCACTCCCCTGTAGGTGCCAGTCCAAGGCTGAGTTTGGACCAGGAGCTGGGTGGTGCTCCCAGCCTGAGCCTCTGCTGTCCGACCTTGACCAGCCACGGAGCACTGCTCCCATTGCCTCAGAAAAAAGATCCTGGTCTCACGGCAGCACACGGGCCTCCTGGGGGCCACACCATCAGGGGAGGTTCCTGGTGCCACTTGCCCTGCACCAGGCCTGGGGATACCACCACCATCACCAACACCAGCACCACCAACAACAACACCATCACCATCACTAACACCAGTACCACCACCAACACCTCCATCACCATCACCACCAACAACAACACCAATACCACCACCATCACCATCACCAACACCAGCAAAACCAACACCAGCACCCCAGCACTGCCACCATCACCACCACCATCACCAACACCAGCAACACCACCAATACCACCACCATCACCATCACCAACACCAGCAAAACCAACACCAGCACCCCAGCACTGCCACCATCACCATCACCATCACCAACACCAACACCAGCAACATCACCAATACCACCACCATCACCATTACCAACACCACCATCACCACCACCAGCAACACCAATACCACCACTATCACCATCACCAACACCAGCAAAACCAACACCAGCACCCCAGCACTGCCACCATCACCACCACCATCACCAACACTACCACCAACACCATCACCAACACCAATATCCCCATCACCATCACCACTACCATCACCACCAACAACAACAACACCATCACCACAACCACCACCATCACCAACACCAGCACCACCACCCCAGCATCCCCAGCACTGCCACTAGGGCAAGACTGTCAACAGCACTGACAACAGTAACACCACCAGTTCCACCCACTGCCTTAGCCTGACAGTGACGGCAAGAGCCAGCAATGACGCCACCGCAGAGCCACCCTCCCAACACCCCTGGCAGTGGCAAACAGATAGCAGCACCACACTGGCACTGAGGGCACACTGAGGGTGGCTATCCAGGGACCGCTGAGCAGAGCCGCCCCAGGGCCCGCAGCGCCGTGACAGCACCCAGGTGTCCCTCCCTGAGCAGCAAGGTAGAGTCTCTCTCCATGTGCTCCCGTGAGGGCCTGAGGGCCAGGGTCCACTGCCGTCCCCACTGCAGGGAGCCTGAGGCGCGGTGCAGAGCTGAGGGACGGGAGCTGTGTGCTCGCTGCCACCCCTCCAGGCCTCCACCCTGCAGACGCAGAGAGCCTCGTAGAGACCCCCCGAGGAGAGGGCCCGCTGACCCCAGCTGGACAGGACAGTGGGTACGGAGGCCAGGCTCAGGCTCCCCTCCTCCTCAGGCTGCCGAGGAGCAGGCAGCGTGCCGGCCTCATCAAGCACCAGGTAGAATTTTAAGAAAATCCCCAACAGGTTTAACTTTTCCCTGGTCTCCAGCAGAAATGGACATCCGTGAGCAGGCTGTTCCCCCAGACCTCACTGAAGGGCGCCGGAGACCATGGCCCGGAGGGGCGGCTTCCAGCCAGGAGCGGCAGAACCCCTCGGGGGCTCACACCTCCCCAGCAGCGCCAGCGCCTCTTCCCCTCCCTGCCCCTCACAGCCCCTGCAGAAGAGGGGACGCGGTCTCTCAGGCCTCATCGACTCCTCGTCCGATGAGTGAGTGACCCGGGCAGCTGTCGCCCTCTCCATCCTGGGCTGCCCAGCAAGCCAGGAGGGCCTGGCTGCACACAGGCCGGCAGCGGCTTTTCTGTCTGCAGGGGGCCAGCCACCTTCACTGCACAGAGACCCCAAATCTCGCTGCCTCTTAACGGCAGGCGTTTGCTTCCGAGCACATGGGTCTGCGGCCCTACCTGGACCGGGGGTCTTACCTGGGCCCGGCCAGGGTGGCCCCGCCTGGATGGGCACAGGGAGGCTGCTGCACCTCTGGGCACTTCTGGCTCTGGCAGACGAGGCAGCCACCACAGAGGCTTGATGTCCTCCTGCTGGAGCAGAGGTACCAGAGGGCTGACGGGAAATGGACGTTTCCTGAGACCCCCCAAGGGGGCCCATGCCACCATCTTCCATGGCCAACTTGGGGCCTGTGTCTACGCCCAGCACCAGAGTGTGGAGCACATAATCCACACACTGTGGGACGGTGGCCAGGCCACTCGGCGGAAGCACAGGGAGGGGCCGGGCAGCGGGTTCCCATCTTGTCCTGGAGAAGCCAAGGAGCTCATAATAACGCCAGAGAGCAGGGCGGAGACCAGCCAGGCTGACCCGCAGGGCCAGGGCCATGTCCTCTCCAGTCACCAAGGGTTCCCCAGGCCTGTGCCCTGCATCACCGCTTTCAGGAGCAGATGTCACCTCCAGGGCCACAGGACCAGGAGGAGAAGAAAGGCCACACCCCTGTGGGTGAGGAAGGACCCACTGGGCCAGGTCTGGGCCAGTGTGTTGTCTTGTTACAGCCACACGATTTGTGACATTGTTTCTATTCAGCAGATTGGAAACCTGAGGTCCCCAGACATGACACTGGCTGGTCACAGACCAGGCATCCAGAAGAGCAAAGCTGGGCCCAGTCTCAAGATCTTCTGGTGTAGAGCAGCACAGCTGGGCCACAGTGCTGTGGGGACAGGTGAGACAGCCACCTTACAGGGGGAGCCCCTGCAGGGTACAGAGGTCGGAGTGCTGGGTTTAGAGCTGGGTGCTGGGGCAGAAGCTGGGTGCTGGGGCAGAAGCTGGGGTGACAGCTGCTGTGTCACCCGCAGGCCCGTCCAGGTCTTAGCCCAGAGCCGCGAGGCAGGCAGGGCTGACTGCGGAGCATGGATGTGCCCTTCCCCCGGATGCAGTTCACCCTCTGGAACCATCCAGGCCAACCCCAGTGTCACTGGCCCGCACTGAACTTTTCAACGGGGCTGGAAGGAGGCCCGAGTGGGAGATGTGAACCTTTGTCTTTGGAAAGGATCTAAACAAACACACCCTCGCTTGACTTTCTTCAAAATGAAATTGAGTTTTATATGTCAGCATTTGGCCAGGAAGAAAAAATAAATGCCACTAAAGGCCAAGTTGTCATGTCCACGTGGCCATCACTTGCCAGAGCTCAAATGAGGCAGTTAACACGGAGCGGAGCAGACACCGCACTCCAGTAGCACCGGGGCAGGACGGTGCTCGCACCTGCCAAGGAGGGGGCAGACGGCACCAGGGAACCACTGCTCCTCCTGCAGAAAAGTGAGCCTCCACACACCCGGCTCTCACCGTCCTGCCGGGCCCTGCGGCCTCCCTGGCTGGCCGCCTCGGCAGCCTCCTGTGCCCCAGCCTCGGCCAGCACGGAGCTCCTGTCCTTCCCAAGGTGGGGGTTCTCCTGCCTGCGCAGCTCTGACTCGCCGCCCCTGGGCATTCTTCCATCTCCCGCAGAGCCCTACTCAGACACAGAGGACGCTGCCTGGGTCCTCCCTCCAGGTCCTCTGGCCTCCAGTGTGCACAGTCGTCTTGCTCCCTGAGGATGACACCAAGAGAATCCTGGGACACGAGGGTGGAGTTGTGTCCAGCAGGCTTGGCGCACACCCAGTGTAGAAATCCAGCTTGCTGGGCTGCCCAGGGCAGAGGCCAGGGACCCTGTTTGGGTTCAGCTTAAGGAAGAGGCCACAACCCCAACCAGGCCTGGCCACCACAGTCCCATCTAGCCCTGCCAAGTCCTGGACCTCAGCATCTCTCTACTTCATGGTAGAATCCAGTCCCCTTCCACACGTCTCCAGTGCCACTGTGGCAGCAGGTCCTCGACCCTAGGCTCTCCCTGAGCTCTGGCCAAGCCCCAGCCTTTGGTGGGCACCCGGCCCACTGCTCACCGAGAGCCAGAATCAGCCTGAAGTGTAAGGTGCCTCACTTTTCTGCCATGGTCCCCCTGCAGGGCTCATTCCATGTGGCCTCTGGGTCCTGTGCAGACATGCTCCGGGCCAGGGGTGCCTGCATGTCCCCACAGCCACCTGGGGGTGCTTTCTGCTGCACCCATCCAGCAGTGTGGCTCAGAGAGCCCCTGCCCCGACCCACATCCACAGCCACTGTCCCCCACTCTGGGCAGGCTGGAGAGGACAGAGCCCGGGTACAGCCTCGCGTCCGCCAGGCCAGCACTCAAGCGGTTGCAGTGGGAACCCAGCCCGCGTCTCTGGGCTCCTCCCTGCGTGCCTGTGCGTCCTCTCTGTCCCATCCTGAGGGCTGTGCTGCACTCCACAGCCCCATCAAAGGCCATGGTATTACTCAAGGAGGTAAGGGCGGTCTTGCCAGCTTAAGATTGATGTGCCAGGCGGGGGAGGCCCAGGTGGTGGGGCGCCCAGGAGGCCTCTGGCCAACAGGAGGCACGAACCTGAGGCCTCAGTCCACAGCTCACAGGATGGGGTCCCCAGAAACCAGGGAGCTGGGGGCAGGGTCTCCCCGGTCAGGCCTCAGGTGAGGCCCCAGCCCTGGCCAACACCACCCTGTGCTTGGGAGACTGTGAGCAGGGCCCAGGCCAGCCCGCTGGACGTCCGCCCACATAGCATGGGTAAGTTCAAAGGGTTGTCACCAGCAGAACTAACACAGTGCCTGTCCTCGTCAGGAAGCTGAAGAATGGCAAGGTCCTCTGGGGTGGGCCACATGGAGCCCCTGCAAGGGGCCTGGGGCATGGCACCCAAGAGGCCCTGCTGAAGTGGGTCAGAAACGGGTCCCAGGAGGCAAGGAGGAGCTGGGGAAGGGCCCCGCTCTGGCTATGGAGAAGGTCACAGGACTCATTCCTGGGGAAGGGCAGGGTCCCGGGGACCAGCTGCCTGCCGGAGTCGGTGAGTCAGGTCAGGGTTCGGAGGCAGCCAGCTGCAGGGCCTAGGGAGATGACTCTGCCCCGGGGGGTCAGGTGCTGGGCAGGCCAGCTGCGAGAGGGGCACTGTCTGGGGGCCTCCTCCGCCACCAAGCTCAGGCTCCTTCGTCCCCCAGGCCCTTTACTTCCTGTAGGGCGTGATGTCACGTGGGGCATGTGGCATCAGAAAAGAGGAAGCCTAACTTGCTGGCTGCTACCCGCTTCCCAGTCCTGGGCCACGCGTGGCTGAGAGCACCTGGCGGTTAGCCGGAGGGCATGGCCGTGGGCTGTGATGCAGAATGGACCACCTTAGGAGAGGCTCAGAACCCTCTGTCCTGCGGACAGCTCTGTCTCCCACGGCCGCCTGTGGGATGGGTGGACACGTGAACTCTCCCCACCCTGCTGACCTCTACCCTGACTGGCTCCTGTATCAGCTGTGGGCGTTTTCTCAATAAACGAGATCCTGCTTTGACTGTTCTCCCTGGCTCGTCTGATTGTCCTCCGGGCGGGAGGGCTGGGTGTGGGCGGCCAGGCCTTTACCTTTCTTGGCCCGTCCTGGTCGGGGCGTGCTCCCCCAATCTCTCCCGCAGGTCAGGAGGGAACGGGGGGCTAAAAACCCCAACACTTCCAAAGCTCAGGAATCCAGCAGATGAGCCCATGATCCTTGGTGAGCTGAGCTGATGGGAAAGTACTTTTCCTCTCTCTCCCTGGAGAAATTAAAGGTAGGAAGCTCATGGCTATGTCGGGCTGAGTTCCAACCAACTGGCCCAGCAGGAAACATCAGGAAAGACAGACTGGGCCTCCAGGGAGGTCAAATGGGTGGTGTGCTGTGTGGTCCCCACATGTGGGACCTGGGCAGGGGCAGGACTGCTGCCCAGGAGTCCCAGCACCACTGCTCTCCACCCCCTTGGCCATGAGGGGGTGACACTGCTGCCCACGGCGTGTGGGAGGACGGCTGGGACATTTGGGCAGCACTGGGTGGATATTCTATTTCCAGATGCTGTTGTTAAAATCATGATACATATTTTAATAGACTTTCTTTTTCAGAGCAGTTTCAGGGTTTTGGAAATGTGTGCAAAGAACAAAATTCTGGGTTTCTGAAGGTATTTAGCAGATGGAGGAGCAGCAGCTGACGTAGACCCAAGAAAGGAGAAGCCCTGGCTGGCAGCAGGGAAAGGCAGCGTCCCTGGGCCCCCACCTCAAGCGGTGCCTGGGTAGGGGACAGTGGGAGTTATGGCCCAGACCCCTCCTCGGATCTGAGAACCCTTCTGCCCCTCTCAGAGGACAGGCCTGTCTCTGAGACGGCCAGAAACAACATGTGTCCTCTTCGGAGTTGGGCAGTACCACCCTGGCCAGAGCCTGAGTAGGAGGCCACCTGAGCCCACAGGGACGGGCTTTCCCAGGGAGGAAGGCCTGCAGACTCGGGCCTTGGGGGTCTCCCAAGGATGTGGCCAACTGCGTGGCTGCATGTGAGGTCCTGGGCCAGGCAGCCGCCACTCAGGCTCTGCCCTTCCCAAGTGCAGTGCCCAGGTGAGGACTAGGGGCACCCAGACCAAAGTGAACAGCAGCTGGGAAGAAACAGGTGACGCTGCCCGACAGGACGCTGCCCGACAGGAAGCTCCCCAGTGACCAAGGAAGGTCCCACGGACGCTCAGCTGGCGCAGGGAGAGAGTCGGGGAGAAGGGAACAGGAAGGGAATCACAGTGAGGGACAGGTCAGGGAGGAAGCCGCTTGGAGGAGAGAAAGCAGCAACTCCAGAAGGACCAAGGTCACGGGGCGGGAGAGCCCAGAAGAGACTCCGTACAGGCCGCCAAGGCAGCGTCCTGGCATGTCCCCGAGTCCCAGCGCTGAGTCCCGGGCCCAGGACCCAAGTGTGTGAGCCAATGTGGAGAGCAGGTCTTGAAAGAGGAGATCCGGGTCCAGTGAGGTCACAACAGGGCTGCCCTGACCCCTTCTGCAGGTGTCCTTTGAAGAAGAGGAAGTCAGAACACGGACACGCAGAGGGATGCCTTAGGACCCGGGAGAAGATGGCCGAGGACAGGGCCCTCCGGAGGAGCAGGCCTGCCCGCGCCTGACCTCGACCCAGCCCCAGGGCTGATACATGGATTCTGCTGTCCCGGGTGCCCGGGTCATGGCTCTTCGTGGTGGCAGCCCCAGCTGACCTATCCAGGCAGGTCCAGATTCAGTGGGCTGGCTAGGTACACGTGGCACATAATCGTGACGTCTCCAGATCCAGGGAACAGAGAGGAAATCTGACCAGATCCCAGAGAGGGGAAAACAGAGCAGAACAAACAACTTCACACCAAGACCTGAACCCATGCCATGGTTCTCCAGCAACGCTGGACCCCGGAGACGAGGCCGCGGGACTCAGCTTCTGGGCCAGACACCCGCCCGGGCCCCATGCCTGCCGCCCTCTGCCCAGAGCAGCCGCCTCGACTGCTTAGGTACAGAGGCCCCGGGCTCCCACGTGGCCCTGCCAGGGATCTCCTCCACCAAGACAGGGGCAAGACAGGAAAGAGGAAGGAGAGCCGGGAGTCCTGGGACGGGGAGAGCGGCTTCTTCGGAGATGAAGTAAGTTGGCTGTGGATGTCTCTGAATGTCCTGGTGTGTTTACCCAACTGGGGGAGCGTTTGAGATGGAATTAGTGCTAAGTGTACAGAAAACTAAGCAAATGAAAAAATAAGACCATTATTAACTCCGGTGGGGGGAAGCGTGTTGATGCAGGAGGAGAAGAAATGGCATGATGAGGGCTCTGCTTCGAGGCCTGTTTGCAGTATCGATCGCACAGAAATGGCATTGTCCTGGTCCCTGGTGGCGGGGGCAGGCAGGCCTGCGGGGGTCCCGACAAGAACCAGCCCTTCTCCTCCATGGGGGAGTCGATAGGGAAGCTGAGATTGCTGTGTGCATGCTGGTCCTGTCAGAGACAGGAAGCGAGACCACGGGCTTCAGGAGGAGGGGGAGATGTGGTCCGTGGGAGCCAGCGGGACGGGAGGGGCACCACACAGGCTGAGAGGAGCAGCAGCCAAAGCCCCCGATGGCGGTGCGGGTGGCACAGCTGCTGGGCTCCAGGGCAGCAGCAGCAGGGGCCGGAGTTGGGCCTCCGAACAACACGGATTCATCCCCTCAGCTCTGGAGGCCCGAAGTCTGAAGTCAGCCCTCGAAAAGCGCTCGCCTTGCAAGTGCGAGACCCTGGGTTCGATCCTCAGCACCACATAAAAATAAATAAAGGTATGGAAAATCAACTTTAAAGAGAAAAATAAATGTATCAGATCAAAAGATTTGGGTGCACTGAGGCTCAGACCGACCATTCCCTTGAACTTACCCGTCAGAGAGGACAGCGTATATTAAGATAGTGACACGGGACGTTGATTGTGGCAGTATGTGTCACACGGAAGTGTGGTGAGCATGGGAACACAGGGGGATGTTCTGGAGTAGGATTGACCCTCACCAATTAGAATTTCCCAACAAGACTTAGCCAGACAGGAGACATGGAGTGGCCTTGATGGGAACACGGGACCCTCCTGTCATCACGCAGGGTGTGCCCACGGGTCACCTGCGGAAGAGAGGCCAAAGGGGTTCTCCAAGATCACCAGAGAGCCCGCCTCGGGCCGGGAGATGTTCGCCTTTCTGATTTTCAAACTGTCCTCCGGGGGCGGTGAACGCCGGCCTGCGTGGGGACCAGAGGGCTGTCTCCACAGGGAGGGCCCTACCGCCTGGGCCTCGGTCCCCCTCAGACTGAGGTTTTAGGTCGAGAGCAAGGCGGGGAGCACGGGCAGCGGGTGGCCCACCATGCCTGGGCAGCTGCCCTCCAGAGACAGGCCTCAGATGTGCCCCGAATCCACGTGGTGGCCCAGGTGGCCGGCTCCCCTGCCCGCTCCTCCAGGAAGAGAAACAGGAGGGTTAAGGAGGCCACGGTGCCCAGGGGAAGATGCAGAGGCCCTTCTAAAGCTTTCTTCATGACCCACCCCCACGGGTGGTCAGTGCAGGACGGCAGCTGTGGCCCTTCACTAATGAGCCCTCCTAACAGCTGGCACAAAATAGGTGCTCAGTAAGCCCCAGCGGAGAGAGGAGGAAGCCACCCCAGGCTCACCACTGCCCTCAGGCACAGCTGCCCAGCCCCTCCCACACCCTCCCTCTGGCTCGCGTGTGTGTGCGTGAACTAAACTCCCTGCACACGCGTGCTCCACGCCGGCCTCCAGAGGCAGCTGTGAGCCGGGGACTCCTGGGCCCCCGAAGACCAGGCGCGGGGTTGGCTGGTCGGCGTCTCAGAGCTTCCCAGCGGTTCTGAAGCCACAGCCAGCAGCAGTGTGTGGATTCTTGAGACCCTCTGTCCTGGACCACTGGCCCCAGCTTGATGGCACAGTGGACCTCCCACCGGGTGCCCAGTCCCCCAGTCGGCTGTATAAACGGCACGTCCTCCCCACACACCTGCTGGTCCTCAATCCTGCAGGGGTCTCTGTGAGATCCCAGAGGAGAGGCAGCAGCGTCCAGCTCTCCGCAGCCTCTGCTCTGCTCTCCACTCCCGGGGGCCTCCCCAGCCGCTGGCTCTTGGATGTCCATTCCCTGTGTTCTGGTGAGTCCCTGCCAGCCACTGGTATTCTGGGCATCTACTCTGTTCTGTCCTGGCTCCCTTCCTCTGCAGGGTGCCCACTGCAGAGGCCACCCACCCTGCCGACCGCTTGGGCAGGGAGCATGGCAGAGGGCACTGTGTTCCAGTGCAGCCCTGGCTTGGGTTGATGGCTCGGCCAGGGCACACGTCCAGGCCGAAGGCCTCTGCTGCACACACGGTGCCGGGCCCACCTGAGGACCCTCAGCCACTGCCCTCTTAGCCACTGCCCTCTCTGGCCCCTGGCAGCTTCTCCCTCCTGGCACAGGCTGTCAGATGTGTCCACCTGCGGATATCTGAACACACTGCCCCACAGGACGTGAGCCCTAGACGAGAGAGGAGCCAGGCCACATCTGCAGGTGGGCCTGGCCCAGAGCAGGCCGCACAGCTGCCCTCTGCGCCATCTACAACAGGCTGAGCCCACAGCTGGGGTCTCCAAGCAGCCCCGAGGCCCTGGTGGCTGATTTGGGGTCTTCCCGGGGTGCTGGGAAATCCAGCCAAGTCTGAGGAAGGGGGACTGGCACCCCCCTACCAGGCCAGCCCTGTGAGCAGAGTCCATGGCTACTCCTCTGCCACAGGTGAAGGGCACCAGGCACAGGATGCTCCACATCGGGCTCCCTGCTGTGACCACTGGAACCTGGACCCCAGGCACCTTGGGGCCAGCATCTGTTACCTGGGGACCTGGCTATGGCACCCAGGGCCCACGGCCCCCAGGAGCACAGTAGGTGGGGGCTACCTCAGGGTCCTGTGTGGATCCTCAGGTCTGCAGGAGATCTGCCGCCCGAGGGGTCCTTTCCCCCACACTCTGGCCCACTTTCCACCTCAGACGCTGACATTAGCGCATGGCTTCTGTGACTCCCATCAGCCACGGGGCCTGGAGTGGGTCTCCAGTCTGCAGTGAGGCTGCTGAGAGGCAGGGCCCTTGCCCAGGTGTGAGCTGGGGTCCTGCACCCGCAGGCTGCCCCCGGCCACCCCCTCCCACAACCCAGCCATCAGCCACAGGCCCAGCTGAGGACAGGAGGGGTGGCCAGCCCTCAGGGCTGTGGCCGGGGCTTCCATCTCTAGTAGGATTCTCTCCATTGAGTTGTATTGCGTTAGCAAATGAAAAAGTAGAATGTCAGATATGCAAGAAATATATATATATTTTTTTTTCTTTTGGTGCCGGGGGCACCCGACAACTGAGCCACATCCCCAGCCATATTTTGTATTTTTTTATTTAGAGACTGGGTCTCACTGAGTTGCTTAGCACCTCGCTTTTGCTGAGGCTGGCTTTGAACTCATGATCCACCTGCCTCAGCCTCCCAAGCCACTGGGATTACAGGTGTGTGCCACCACACATAGCAAGAAATACTTTTTAATGTAAATATGACCCATACAATATTCGGGACTTTTTTGCTAAAAATCTGTGTTGTCTATCAAAAACTCAAGTGCACTGTGGCGTCCTGTATTTCACTGGCTGCCCTGCCTCCAGCCTGCAGGCCCTGGGCGCAGGACTCTTGCTGGGGCCTGGGGGCACTGGGCTCTGGGGTAGAGATTACCATGGAGCCTAATGACCCACCCCCACAGGTGCACTCTCAGCAGAGAGGCCCTGGGGTGGACACGTGGTGAGGCCTCTCCTGTCCAGGAGGAGGGACCAGGGCTGGGAAATGTGAACAGCAAGTGCACCCTGCCCTGTCTTGGGAAGCACTTACCCATGGCACGGTGGCCCCTGCCCACAGTCCTCCAGGGCAGCAAGGCTGGGGTGGGGGCCAGGGTGCTCAGATGTGAGGGGAAATGTCCTCTCCCCATGTCCAGCTTCGAGGAGCATAGGAAGGGAGGAGGCTGGGGGCTCCTCTCCAGGGCTGATAAGCTCCAGCCTCAGCTGCTCTGAAGATTTCACGGTCCCCACAGCAAAGGGCAGCGGCCCCCAGCAGGCACACTCCAGCTCCCCATGCAAATTGATTTTCCTTCTCCTTTCTTACTATTTTTTCCTTTCAACAATTAGCAGATGAAGAGGCTGGTTTCAAATCGGGAAAATGAGACATTAGGATTCAGATAGGCCGACAGAGAGCCCGTGCTGCCTGCAGGGTCCTGAGCCATCCGTCCTAGCCTAGGGAGAGAGCAAGGCTGAGAGGACTGGGCTGGGCTGGACAGTCACTGTGCCAGGACCTGGTGCCGGGAAGGCCCTGCGGAGCTAAGTCCCACCCCTGCCAGCCAGGAGCGCTGACCTCCAGCTCCCATCTGGGTCTGGGGGCACCCAGCACCCCGGCTGCAGGGGAAGCTTTCCTTTAGCCACTGGCCACTGGTCCTTTGAGTCCAGTCTCACAAAACATCCTGGGGAAGCCGTTGTTCCTCGCCCTCCCCCAAGCACCTACCCCCCATGCAGCCCTGGGTATGAATGTCCCCCCGGAAGCTGCTCTCTCCCTGCTGGATAGGAGCATCAGAAGTGAGGCCCCCACTCCCCACGTTGATAGGGACAGTGCCACATGGGTCCTCCAAGTGGACAACTCCCTCCCCCAGAGGACACTCTGCTCAGAGGGGAAGCCAGTGGACCAGCTCCAGGCCAGCCAGGTCCACTGGCCTCAGCGCCCTTCAGGTCTCCTCCTCATGCCCACTAGGGGGGCTGAGCTGCCTGAGGGAAAAGGGCACCGTCACACGATGAGTCCTACTGGACAGTGCTTGCCCAGCCCACCCCAGCTCCCCACTGCAGAGGGAGAAAGGGAGCACGAGGCCAGGCCGCTGGGCAGAGGGAGCCAGGGCCACCTGGACCGGGGAGCCTGGTCCATCCTGCCTGGCACGGAGCTCTGGGCCCAGAACAGACCCTGAGGCCTGGAGCATCAGAAGTGAGGCGCCAGCTCCCAGTGTGACAGGGACGGGGCCTCAGAAGGAGGGGGCTTTCCAGCCCACCCTGCACTGCCCAGCTGCCCCGCGCCTGCTGCCAGCTCCCAGATTCCCCAGAACAGACCAGGGAGGGGAAGTGCTCCCTCCCCAGGGCTGGTGTCCCTGCTTCCTCTGTCCTGGACCTGAGCACACTGCACAGGAGCCAGCACCAGGCTCCCTTCTCCTCCCAAGGCCCTGGAAGGCCAAGCCCCTCCTGCTGCTCCTTATCTCAACTGAACAAATCTGGAGGCAGGTTTGATGTGCCGTGGGGGATGGGCGGCTGGGCCTGGGATTAAGTCCCGCTTTCACCACCTCAGGGAGGTGATGCCCTTGAGTTGATGTCACAATTTTCGCTTTCCCCTAATTAAACAGAAAGCGCAGCCCGCGAGGGGGAGGGGAGGAAATTAAGAATTAAAGGCATCTGCCCGCGGAAGTCCAGCGGTTGGGGCCTTTCCATTTAGTGTTTAAAAGCTTCCCTGAGCGTCTGCTGCACAGAGATAGGAGTGGGTAAGTAAATGGCAATTTCGCCCCCTCCCCCTGCCCCCCCCAGCTGGAGCAGGGAGGAGGGAGGAGGCTTCAGGCTTCCAGCAAGCAAGGATATTCCTCAAAGGCCTGCCTGGCGGAAGGCTGGAGACCTCTCCAAGAAAAGCACTCGGCAAACTGTGACGAATCTTCACTCCTTCTGTGATGGGCCTTTCCCTCCCGGGGGAGTGGAGGGACCCTGTGGAAGGCTGGGGCCCTGTGGGCAGGGGCTTGGGGACAGCTGGGCTCTTCCTGCCTAGCAGTACAGGCCTGGGTGACCAGGAGACCCTTGCCAATGGGGGCCATTTCTGTTTGGGACACCTACCCCCCACTGCCCCATGCTCCTGGAGAAGTCTTCTGCTGTGACACTGCACTCCACAGAGCAGCTGGGCCAACCATCTGCCACTCAGGGGATATCCTCCCCTGCACCCTATTCTCAAACGTCACTTACCAGTGTCCCCAGCTTTGGGAACTGAACCCAAATTCCAGAACTACCCAATGCTAGCCTCTGGCCTCCCCCTCCTCTCCTGCACAGGAGCCTTCTGCGTGGCTCTCCCCTGATGTTCCTGCCAGGGCTCTGCACCTGCATGGGGAGAGTCACAGTCCTTGCTCTCCATCATACTCTCATGAATGGAACTGGCCCTCACCAGGAACGCCATGGAAGTGTCTGCTGACTTCCAAGTGTTCCTACCCCCCTCAAAGGTAAGTTCCACAAAACAGGAATGAGCGCACATCTGGACTGGTCCACAATGATTCCCCAGGGATGGAATCATTGTGGACCAGTCCAGGAACCAGCCATGGAACTCGGATGGAGGGGTGGATGGGTGGATGGGTGGATAAATGGGTGGATGGATAGGTGAATGGATGGGTCGATGGGTGAGTGGGTGGATGGATGGATGGGTGGATGGATGGGTGGATGGATGGGTAGATGGATGGGTGGAAGGATGGATGGATGGACGGATGGGTGGATGGATGGGTGGATGTGAGGATGGGTTGATGGATGGATGGATAGGTGAATGGATGGGTCGATGGGTGAGTGGGTGGATGGATGGATGGATGGATGGATGGATGTGTGGGTGGATGGATGGGTGGATGGGTGGATGGGTGGATGGATGGGTGAATGGGTGGATGGATGGGTGAATGGATGGGTGGATGGGTGGGTGGATGGATGGATGGATGGGTGAATGGATGGGTGGAAGAATGGATGGGTGGATGGATGGATGGATGGGTGGGTAGATGGGTGGGTGGATCTCTTCCTGACCCACTCTTCCCAAATCCCATCTCATTCTAGTTAGGAATTGCCTTAAACTTCAGGAGTGTGATTTCAATGGTGGGGGACATTCCCAGGGAGGGTTGGCCCTCACTGGCTGAGGTGGGGAGGGTGGAAAAGGGCTCTGTGGGGGTGGAGTGGTCAGGCCAACCAGGGAGGGGATGGGCTACTCCGTTGGCCACTGGCAATGGACAGGCTCTGCTGGGGGTGAGTGGGCCTTGAGGTGCTCTGCAGATGCTGGCTGGTGGTGGACGTGGGCAGGCCAGGCTGGGCTGTGCAAGGCAAGGAAAGGAGCATCCGGGGGCTCTGCTGCTCCCTGGCCTGCGAGGGGCGTCCTGTGCTCCCTTCTGGCTCCACACTGCGTTGTTATGCCCACCTGGTGAAGGAGCCCCAGAGTCCTGTCCGCCCCAGGTCACCAGCCAGTAAGAAGCAAAGCCCAGTGGGCTCCAAACCTTCCACAAAAGATGGGTGCCTGCAGCCGGGGCCGGGGTCTCCCTGGATCCTGAAAGCCCAGAGCTGCTGGCCCTGCTTGTCTCTCACCTCTGCCCCCTTAGCAAAGCCACCAGCCCATTCAGACAAGCAGTAGTCCCTGGAGCCCAGCCAAGACGCTACCTGTGCACTGGCCTTGACCGTGGCCCAGGAACCAAGGTAAGGTTGACCTGTGCCCAGCACCTCCCAGAGGGCAGGTGGGGCGGACGGCCTGGCAGGGCTGCCTAGAGTCTCACAGAATGCCAGGGCTTATTCATTTCACCCTGTGAAGCTCTGGAGTCATACCCGCCTCCTCCTTTGTCCAGGACTAATTGTGTGGCCTGCCTCTCCAATTCTGTGATTAATTGCTTTGGGGAAGATAGCACCTGGCTTAACTCCTTCCGGTCTGAGCCGCTGCCTCTGTTCCTGGCCCTGCCTCGGCCAGGACCCCAGGCTCCAGGCCCCGCTCACCCTCGGCACCAGCTTCAAGTCTCAGTTTCCCCATTTCTGGAATGCAGATAAGCCTCTGCCCTGCCTCCTGTTAATTCATCCGCTCCATCCAATTCAACTCCGAGTTTCTTGACAAGGATTAGGTACAGCCAAGCGTATCTATCGCACACGTCGGCTGTGGCAGGGCCTGTTACAGGAAGAATAAGCCCACACAGGAGGCAGGGAGTGGGGGGCGGGAAGGCAGGCCGAGTGACAGCACCTCCCAAGGGCCCAAAGGAGGGGCCATGGCAGCAGCCACCTGCAGCAAGTGTATCACCAGGGCTGGGCACTCTCCCAGAAGCCCCTGGGGTACCCACAGCAAGCCAGGGGCAGCCAGATGGGATGGATAGCCAGAGCCTCCTACATTGGGATTCCCAGTCGTGGTGGGGCAAGGTGCCCGAGGGCAGGCCAGGATGTCCCCACCCCTCTGCTCCTCCAGGGCATGTTCCTTGTGCGATCCAGCACTGGAGTGGGATGTCCTGCCTCGAGTGGTCAGGTGCTCACCCAAAGGACAGACACTCTGGGCAGTTTCTAAACCACCTGCTGCATCTGGGCATCTCCAAGAGCCACAAGGCTCAGCCACAGTTGGTGATTAACCCCCTGCACAGAAAACACCAGGGCAGGGGACAAGCCTGGTTCTTCCAGTGTCCCCAAAGAGAAGAGGAGCAGCAAGACCTGGCTCCAGGTCATGAAGCCAAGAAGCCTGGGTGCAGGACAGATGGCCAGGCTCACCAGGGGTCACAGCCAGGACCTTCCCCCAGCTCCATGGGCAAGCTCGGAAGGACTGGAGAGAACCGTCCACCAGGGCCAGGCCCAGGACTGGTGAGTGAGCCACTCGCCTGGCACCAAAGTGTAAATGACACCAGAAAACTGGGAAAGCCAGATAAATGCATCTAAGTGCAGATTTAGAAAGAAATGATGAAAAAATCCAAGTCGAACAAATATCCAAATCTGCATAATAAAGACCCAGGATCCACAGGGCAGGGGCTCCTGTGAGATGAGCGCTGAGCTCCCGGGACCAGGAGCAGCGGCATTTTATTTAAGGGTCACACCCGGGGCCCCCACACTCCAGGCTGGTGCCCCACCGCGAGCTACACCTGCAGGCAAGAACGGCATTTTAGTGCCATGACTTAGACGTGTGAGGAACTAAACGCTGCATTTTTGTATTTTTCATCTTGTTTCAATTAACAAAGATGGCATGTATTATGGCCCCTGACGAGGTATGAGAAATATTCTGCTATGTGACCCGTCGGGCAAGGGCAGACCCGGCCAGTCCACACACAGCTCCACAGGTGTGGCCTTCTGCGGTTGGACACGTACAACCCGTTCTTGGCAATTTTCAAGAATGCAGTACTGCTGAGTGGCAGCAGCTCAGAGGGAGAGGGGCCACCTGCCCTCTGGAGTCACCTCAGCCGCCCCACACTGTCCCCAGCCCTGTCCCAGACTGTCTCAATTTTAAATTTTGTCGTTTTGTTCCTCGTGCACATGGTCCACCTCCCCTGAAGGGATGCGAGGCTCGGAACGGGCAGTGTTCCTAGAGAAGGGCAGGAGAGGGGACATGTTTCAGTTTCCCCTCCAGGACCTGGAGCAGGGCCCTGCAGGTCAGCATCCTCGCAGGGAAGGTGGAGGATCGAGAGCCGGCCTCTCGCGTGGACATGGAGCCTGCCCTCAGCCGCAGCTGTCCTGGGCTTGCCCTCTGCCTGCCGACTTGGCTGGGCAGCCTCCACCTCTGCCTGTCCAGCGGGACATGGCAGGGCCTATGTGTCGGGCTGTCGCAGAGATTGAACCAGAGCCTGCTGCTGAGCACTGAGCAGTGCACAGCTCGGGAGCACCCAGTGAGCAGAGGTGGTCCGAGGGAGCTCCATGTGGGGTCCTGTCATTACCGTCCTCACTGTCACCACCGTCACCGTCTCACAGCCCCAGAAACATGGGATGAGGATGTCCTAGGAACATTATTTTCTGTTTATTTTTCCAGGTGCCTTGATCATCCCCTCCTGTGTAGCCAGGGGGAAGAGGTGGCCTTGAGCAGTGGTCACTCTGCAGCTTCCCCAGGGCTGGCGTCTGGCCAGCGGTCAGTCTTATATCCACCCTAGGTTAATAATGAATGAATCTGCTTTGCTTGTTCTGATACTGAGATGTAACACCCACTGTCTGTGCCAATAATAAATTGTAACAATGGCTAACACCCTGGGCACAGTCGGCAGAAACACAGGCCTGTGGCCAGCCAGAGGCCCAGGCAGAAAAGAGACACGGCCACATTTCCACAGGCGGGCACATCCCAGGGGCCAGTTTCACACACACCTCGGAGCCAATCTGGGGGCCATCTAGAGGGACTAGGAGGCCAGATTCCCAGGTCTGAGATCAGCTCTGTGAATGATGCTGGACAGTGCTGGCATGACCCTGTCCCTCAGGAGCCCGAGCTGCCCTCCCTGTAACCAGAGTTGAGACCATGGCAAAACCAGCAAAGTTACGTAGGAGTGAGCACTCTGCAGGAGGAGTCCTGAAATGGCCAAGGAACGCACGAGGAGGACGCGATGGACTTCACCTGGAACTCCGTGAGCATGGCGGTCCTACACCCACAGGAGGGACAGCACCGGGAAGGAGAGGCTGTCCCCGGTGGGCGTCCAGCTCCTGGGACCTAGGAAGGTCTCACGGGAATTCACGGGGCTGTGGAGGAGCACGCCCTTCAGCAGGGTCAGGAGCCTGCAGCCGTCACCTCTGCCTCTCTAATCTGCCTCACCAGCAGCCACAAACCACAGCACACAGGGAGAGAGAGGTCCCTGGGGTGGGCCCAGCCCACTGGCCCCGCTGGACTGGCATGCTCGTCTGTGTCCACTGGCGGCGGGTCTTGGCTGGAGCACCTTGGAAAGGCGCCCTGGTCCACGTCACCCCTGGAGCAGCAGGCCACCTGGACACGTCCTGGCTGCACAGCCAGCGAGCCCCAGAGCACGTGGCATCAAGCCCCTGCCGGGCTCGCCTGCTCACAACCTTTGTCCAAAGAGCCACAGAGACAGAGTGGGAGGGAGAGGCAGGACTCCGCCACCCTCCTCACCCTGCCTCCCTTCCCCAGAAAGAGCCACAGCAGCCACCGGGTATGAGCACCACCCGTGAGTCTCTTCTAGCACGTTTTCACGTTCCCGTGAGCAACACACCAGGCCCTTTTGCGGGGGGTTGCACGTCACATAAGCCATGCCAGGCTGCACACCACACTGCAGCGCTCTCGTTCATATTTGAGATTTGTCCCCCTGGAAGAGTGGCCTGTTCTCAGGCACACGGCAGTGCCCGATCCACAGTGCCCTCGAGCGACAGGCAGGCAGTGCCCAGTTTTGCTAACATGAGGAGGCCATGGTGAGCTTTCTCGTACCTCTCTGCCAGCCCTGGATTTCCTAGCAGTGGCCCCGCTGTGCTGCAGGCCGCGAGCGGCCCCACGGCACGCCACACCCTCCCGTCACTTGCTGTGGCCAACCTCTAGCTTTGGCCAGCCTGCCGGGTGTGAAATGGCACTTCTTTGAATTAATTGCCATTTTCCTGGGTAACAGTGAGTCTGGTTTCTGTCTAGCACTTGGTTGCCCTTGTGTTCTCCCACGCGCTGGCCATTCAAGCTCTCTGCTGTGCTCCTCCTCCTCCTGACCCTCGTTTGTCCCTCTCAGTCCACTGTTCTGCCTGCTGCACACATGAAGTCACTTTCTCCCAGTTGTGACGTTTCAGGCTTCGTTGTTATCTGGTGTCTTCCAGTCGCAGAGAGAGTTGCGACTCACTCCTGCCCGTGGCCGAGTGGTGGCCTGAAGTCCAGAGGGGCATGCTGCGTCCTGTTGAGCCATACGGGTGTGGATGGGCAGGGGCCGTGGGCAGCATTCAGCTTCTGTGAACAGAGCGCTCTGGACACCCAGGGGCCAGCTTCTCTGCGAGGCTCACCTCCTCTGGCTGAGGAGGACCGCTGGACAATGAGGCAGCTGCTCATCCCAGGTGAGGACCCGCCAGGCTGCTGGCCAAGGTGGTTGTGCCATCTTCCATCCATCCCGGTGTGCAAGACGCCAGTCCTCGCGAGGTCCCGCGTCTAGGCGGGTGTGCAAAAGGCCTCTCCACAGTCCTGAGGCGCCTGTCCACAAACCACAGCACACAGGGAGAGAGAGGTCCCTGGGCTCTGGAGCCTTTCACCCACCGTGGAAGCGTCTGTTCCTGCCTTTTGCCCATTTTTTTGTGGCGTTCTGAGAGTTCTCTGGTTAAAACCCTTCATCACATACGTGATCTGCAAATCTGCATTTCCAGTCTGTGGCTTCTCCCTTCTCTCTGTTAACAGTGTCTTCCAAAGAGCAGCTGTTTCAGATCTCGTTGAAGTCCAACTTGTTCTTTTGTTATGTTTTTGGTGTCATATGAAGAAATAAATCTTTGCCTGAGACAAGGTACGAAGCTTTCTTTCCCCCTGTTTTCTTCTGGGAGTTTCAGAGCCACATTTAGGTCTTTGATCCATTTTTAGTTAATTTTTGTACATGGCGTGAGAATAGATTGAGGCTCCCTTGTGGGGCGGGCATGTACGGGGGCCTAATTGTTCCAGGGCCATTTATGGAAAAGCTCATTCCTTGCTTTTGCACTCTTTTTAAAGTCATTGGTCCATATGTGTGCAGGCCTATTTTTAAGCTTTCTATTCTGTCCCATTGATGTCTCTGTCTGTGTGCCAGTACCCACTGTCATCCTACTGTAGTTTTAGAATAATTCTTGAAATCATGTAGTGTTAGTCATCCAACTTTTTTTTGTTTGTTTTTTGAAAGTTGTTTTGGTTACTATCAGACCTTTAAACGTTCCTGTGAGTTTTATGATCAGTTGAACAATATCTTTACAAAGGAACTGCTTAGCATTTGACTGGAATCACATTGACTCCCTAGACCAATTTGGAGAGAAGTAATATCTTAACAACCTGGCATCTTCTGGCACATAAACAGGGCGGGCATCTCTCTCCTTAGGATTCTTATGATTTCATTCAGCAACGTCCCCTGGTTTTCCACATACGCGTCCTTCCTGTATCTTATCAGATTTGTTCCTGAGTATTCCACACTTGTGATGCTTTTCTGATGGTATCTTAGATTCAGTTTCCAACCGTTTCTTGTTAATACACAGAAACGTGGTCATTTTTGTTCATGCATCCCGTGTCCTGCAACGTGGCTAAACCGAGTTCCGAGTCCGGCAGGTCCGGGGCTTTGTGGGTCTGGTCTTCTCCATGGCTGTTTTTTCGTTTCCAGATTCTATGAGAGTCTCCACAACCACGTGTGCTGCGCCCAAGGGCGGTCACTCCTTCCTTTCCAACCTGCGTGGGTTTGCTCTCCTGCCTACCAACTGCCTGCCGCTTCCAGCACGGGCAGGAAGAGCTGAGGTGCCCGCCAGCCGCCCCTGGACCCGGGGAAGGAGCTCCGCCTGTCACTGCTGAGCGGGAGCCAGCAGCCCACGCCTGCGGATGCCTCCCGGGGTTGAAGAGGCCACCTCCCCGTCTTCCGCTGGCGGTTTCTATCCTAAGTCCAGATTTGGGACTTTGTCAAACACTGTCCTGAGCCCACAGGGTTGATTCCAGAATTTTTCCTCCTAGTTGGTAAGACACTGAACTAGACTGACAGTTTTCCAGCGTTGAATCCATCTTGCGTTCCTGGTGGATGAACTTCACGGACCATGGTATATGGCCCTTTTTGGTGTTGTATCTGTGCATGAGAGACACTGGCCTGCGGTTCTTTTCTTTTGAATTTGAAATTGGATGCCTTTGGTTTTGGTATCAGGGCAGTGCTGGCCTCCTACAATGAGTGAGGAAGTCCCTCTCCCATCTAGCCTCCTGAAGAGTTTGTACAGATTTGGCGTCACTTCTTCCCTGAGTGCTTGGTGGGAGTCACCGGTCAACGCATCCAGGGCTCAGGCTGTTCCGATCATCCCTCTCTCCAAGGGTTTGTCCGTGTCAACAGAGCAGGTTCAAACTCCTCCTTCACTATTCACTTCAATCTGCAGGATCCATACACACCAAGTCCCTCTCTGCGTCCCAGTGGGGTAATGGCGTCCTCTCCCCACGAGTCTCGTTACTCTCATCGTCTGGTTGGAGCTCCGTAGACCTTAGTCATCCGTCTGACGTTGGTGACCCGACTCTCTCTGCTTACTCAGACTCACTGGGCTCTCATTCCTGAGTGTGGCTGACCCAGGCCCCCGGCTGTGCATCTGGGTCCCACCCTAACGACAGCAGCTGGTTTCTCTAAGGTGGTTCAGAACGTTCGTGCTCCCATTCCCTCCAACGTCTCCTTTGGTCACACACTTCTCAAGGTCTGGTTTAGTTTTCAAACACGGCAGAGGTCTCAGATGGCTCTCGGCTACTGGCCCCCAGTTTATTCCCACTGTGGTCAGAGAACTTCAGGGTGACTTGAATCTATTCTGAGGGTCCACGCAGGGCCTCCCTTAGTGTGTTCTTCAGACCCTCTCTGCACCAGGGTCCTGCGGTCCAGCCAGGCCCTGGGTGAGCAGCTGGACTCTGTGGCTGCCCGGCCCCAGCCCGCCCCTCCTGTCTGGCCCCCGCTTCTCCATGGATTCCAAAGCTCAGCTCTTAGGCACGGGAACACTTGATCGTTGCCCTGTTCCTGACCTGACCCCTTTGTCATCATTAAATGACTCCATTCCTGGTAATATTCTTATCTTCGAGACCCCGTTGATCAGATATTAAAATGCTATTCCAGCTTTCTTTCTTTAAATTAACGGAGAAATTGAACAGAACGTGAAAGAGCTCCCGGATACCTCCCTGCCCACCACCTTCCCCTGTTGTTAGCTTTCTGCACCAGTGTGCCACATTTATTAAAATCGCTGTTTGAAATTAAGGTATTCGATGTCCATTTTTCCTCTCAACCTAAGGCCATCAGTGACATTGGGGTTCACCTTTTGTGTCCCTCAGCCTGTGGGCCCTGACAAACGGGGAAAGACTGCTGCCCCTGTCACCATCTCACACAGTTTCTCTGACCATCGGGCGCCCTGTCTTCCTGTCCCCAGGTAACGCATTGTTAAATGGTCAGCTCTGTAGCTGGCCTCTCGCTACTTGTTTTCTAGTTGTGCTTCTTCGTCACTGCCCCTGTCCTCCTTTTCTGCCTTGTTTCGTGTTGACTATTTCGAGGATTTCCCTTCACAGCCTTCGTGGCTTACCGCCTCAAGTCCTGTTCTGTCCTGTTGAGGGCTGCGGTCGGCTCCTGGCGGCCATCTCTAACTGTCTCGGTGGCGCCGCGCCCTCGGGTGCGGAAGGTGACCACCGCTCGCAGCCTGGGTGCTGCTGAGTCAGTGATGGCTTTAGTGTGCTATTCCCTCCACACGTCTGTGCACCTCGGTGTGACTGCTGCGGCTCTTACTTTACTTAAACACTCAATTTTCCTTCAGTTACATTTGCTAAGAAAAGGTATTTCATGCGCGGCCCTTTGTTGCTTTTCCCGCACACCGGTCCCCTGTGGCTTTTTACTTCACTGTGTGCCGTGGACCTTCCTTGAGTGCAGGTCTCCTGATGATAAGTATTCTCGGCCTCTGCAGGGCTTGAAAAACGCTTATTCCATCTTCTTTTGGAAGCCATACCCACCAGGCGTTGGCTTTGGGGTGGACAGGTTTGGGCAGCACTTCAGATGGACTCCATTGTCTCCCGCCTGTGTGGTCTGCCCTGAGAAATCAGCTGTCCGCCTCCTGGTCCTCCCATGGCACCCGCCTCCTGGCCCTGCCCAGCTCTGCTGCTCTGAGACTCCTCCTTATCACTGACTCTGAGCAATTCTACCATGAGGTGCCTTGAGGTAGATTTCTTCATGCTTTTGAGCTTGAAATCTGTGGATCCTTTTGGGGTTCTGGTTTACAGTTTTCATTAATTTGGAAATTCTGTTGCCATTATTCCTTCAAATGTCCCCCGCTCCCCTTGTGTGGACTGGAATTGCACATGTATTCAGTATTTGAAGTTGCTCACTGATGTTATTTTCTGATATCTTAAAGTTCTCTTTTTCAGTCTCATTTTGAACAGTTTCTGTTACTATGCCTTTGAGCCCACTAATGGTTGCTTCTGCTACATCAGATTTGCTATTGATTCCATCCAGTGTACTTTGCATCTCACATGTTGAAGTTTGCATGCTTAGAAGTTTGACGTGAGTCATATATTTATAACTTCTATGCTTCTACTTGACTTTTTCTTCCACTTATTAACACTGTGTTTATTTATTCTATCTCTACTTGATTTTGGACACATATATTCATGCCCTAATTCTAACTCCTGCGTTTTAGATTGATTCCAATTGATTGCTTTTAATCTTCTCATCATGAGTTGTGTTGTCCTGCTTCTCTTGATGTTTAGTAATTTTTATGGGATGTTAAGATGTTATGAATGTTGTGTTTTTGATTGCTAGGTACATTCATGTTTCTATAGATATTTTTGAATTTTGTCTGGGTCACAGTGAGGTAACTTGGAAACGGTCTGATACTCTCCAGCTGTTACCATCTGTTGGGCAGGACCAGGCCTCCACTGTGGCTGACCCTCCCCTACTTTGGAGGAAAGGCCCTTCCATGAGCTCTGCCCAGGGCTCCGTGGAGCACAGCACTGTCCAGTCTCGCCCACTATTCCTGGCCTAGTGTGATTCTCAGGACTCTCCCATCTCATCTTTCAGCAGGCTCTCTCCCCAGCCCGGCGTGTCTTCATGCTCCCGTGCTGATCCCTACCTGGCTGAGTGCTGAGGGCAGCACTCTGCAGCTCTCCGTGCACCCGTCTGGACTAATGTTATCCTTCCTTTCTGGAAAATTCTCTCCCATTATACACCCCAAATTCTTCTATGCTATTTCCTCCAGTGGGAAGGTCTCCTTCTCACCCCCAACCCTGGGTGGTTTTGTGTGCATCGCTCTCCGATGTGTCGAGGGTGAGTTCTTCTGCATGGCTCACCAGTTCAGTACTTTGCTCTTTATGTAGGATTCTGAAGTTTACGTCACCCACTGCATTTCATTTTTGATGAGTCTGTTTTTATGCCCAGGATTTTACCTGATTATACGTATCCACTTGCTCGTTTCTTTTCTGATGTTCTCCCCCCATGATTTCTTGTTATTTCTTATTAAGAATTATACTGTCTGGGCTGGGGATGTGGCTCAAGCGGTAGCGCGCTCGCCTGGCATGCGTGCGGCCCGGGTTCGATCCTTAGCACCACATACCAACAAAGATGTTGTGTCCGCCGAGAACTAAAAAATAAAATATTAAAAATTCTCTCTCTCTCTCTCTCTCTCTCTCTCTCTCTCTTAAAAAAAAAAAGAATTATACCGTCATTCATCCTTTTAAGTAGCCTAACAGACTTACTTAAAAGTCTTTCTCAGACTTTTCTATAAGGTCCATTTTTTTCTGGAGTGAATCCACATTCCTATTATTGATATTTTAACTGAATTTTTATGGTGGTCAAACCACTGCAAAAAGGTAAAAGGTGTGCCTGGTCATTTTCCCAACTTCCCCACCCCACGACGTCCCTCCCACTGAAGCCGGCATCAGCCGTGAGGCAGAAAGGTGGCCCTCAGAACTGTGGCCTTCTGACCCATCTTCCCACTCCAACCTGCCCTGCTTGCTCCTTCTCCAGCCAGCTGGACACCTGGAGGTCACCTTGACCCCACTTCCCACTCAGTCCCACGGCCCGTGACTCTTCCTGCTCATCTCACTCACATCCACTCCTGCCCGGCCACCCTCGTCCCTTGCTGCCTCTCTGGGCATCACCATGCCCCTGGGTCCTGGAGGGGAAGGAGCAGGGCTGCTGGGATTCGCTTTCCTCTTTCTCTCGCCTTCTCCATCTGGCTTCCTGGGTGCCCCTTGCTGGTCCCCCTGGACGCCCTGTGGACCACGGAGCCACGCTGCAGAAGGCAGGACCCTGGCCCTCAGGCCGAGGAGCCTCTCTGCCTTCTCCTCACTCTCTCAGACATCCCAGGCCCCAGTGGGTCCTGTGCTTCTTCCTCGCTCGCTGCCTTTTGAAAGTGGTGGAGTGGGGAGGGCAGCTGGCTTCCACCAGGACGCTGGCCCCGGCGCTCTGTCCTGGGCTGTGGGAGCCACGCGTCCAGCCCCACTGCTGTCGAGCCTGGAGCCCGGGACCCTGTGCTTCAGCTCAGCTCCCGCCTCCCGGAGCCGTGGTCTCGTTGCCGCTGCCCACCTGCTTCCTCTCAGGCCTCAGCTCCCGCAGGCCCCTCTGGCCCCAGCTTTTAAGATGGACATAGGCGTCATGGAAAGGGAAGTCCAACCGACCTCTCCTGGGCGTCCTAACCCACTGCACGCCTGCCCCTGTGCTCATCGCGCCACCTGTCTCCCCGGCTCCCTCTCCAGACGCGATGCACCTCGGGAGCAGCAGTGCCCGCTCATGGCTGGTCCCTGGCCCAGCGTGTACAGGAGCAGAGGCTGCGTAGGCAAGGTGGGTGGAGGAGCACACTCCTCCTTGGGCTGCTGGAGGGCCCAGGGCCCTTCTGGACTCGGCCTCTCTTTGGGATCCTCTGCTGACACCCATGCCTACTCTTCAGCACCCCAGGTAAGACACACCCCCAAAAGTGCAACCCTGCCCGCTCCCCCCTCCAGCATCAGCCTTTCTTCTAGGAAGGGTTGCATAAAATGGCCTCCTGCACCTTCCTGCCTGCCTAGCCATGGACATCCAGGTGGAGCCCAGGAACACCGTGTGAGCCTCAACGGGCCAGGGGGGTCACCTGGGAATGAGAGGTAGGATGTGGCCCCAGAATTCAGGGTAGCATTTGGTCAACAAAAAGGATCCACCAGAGGCCCAGAGGTGAGGAGGGCACAGCTCACTCCTGGCACCCCGTCCCTCCACGCCGCCAGCTGGCGCTCATGAATGAGGACTTACCTGTGCCAGGGACTGCCTGGCCAGAGACAAAGCCAGAGACAGGTGGCAGCCCAGGAGTCCCCAGGGCAACGGAGCAGAGAGGTGGCAGCACTCAAGGAGCAACAGGGAGAGGCCAGAGTGGGGACGTCAGCCGGCATCTGGTGGGCCTGAGTGGACAGCCAGGCCCGTGTGACAAGTGCTCGGTACAGAGACCTGGAGGATGAAGCAAGTCCAGAGCCCCAGGTGGGGCCTGCAGGCCGGGAGGCAGACCCCACGGCAGTGGCCCAGGCAGGGGGCTGGACCAGCCCTAGGCAGAGGCTCAGGCCTGAGGAGAGGCTCAGGACTCAGGGCTCGGGGACTGAGGTGCCACGGCACTGTCTGGAGAGCTTTGCTGCAGGGTGACAAGGGGCTCCAGGGCCTCCCAGAGGGACCGGAGTCCTCTTGGAGGCACCATCCCCTCCAGGCACATGGGGTAGCCTCAGGGCAGTGGCAGGAGGCTTGCTAACCCCTGCCACAAGGACCCACAGGACAGACGGCGGAGTGGAGAGGGTGCAGGAACCGGAAAGGCAACGCTAAGCAGGAGTGAACCCAAGATAGGCAGGTGCTCTACCACTGCCCCAGCCCCCAGAGGCAGCATTCGAAGCCACAAGAGACCCCAGGAATGCACAAGGATAGAGAAGCTCGGGGCCAAGCACAGCCCAGTTGGGATCTGCTGGGACCTGCACTTCCCTCCTGCCAGAGCCCCCTCCTGGTCTCCGGTGGAGCCCTGGAGCCCTGCAAATGTAAATGCTGCCTCTGGACACGATGGAGCTGGTCACCCACTGCAGAAGCTTCCTCCCGCAATTGAGCTGCGCAATTGTCAGCCCTTGCGAGCTCTTTAGTAAGTGCAATTGATTCCCAGGCTGGGGTCTAATTGCTGGCCTGTGGCTGTGATCTCAGAAAAGGCGGCCACCGTGGGGGAGCTGGAGCGCGCTCACCGCCGTCCCCAGATAAAATGGAGGAGGTTTTCTCTTTCCTCCTTTGAATGGTCGCAGGCAGGAAACCAGCAATTATGCATCAAAGCCAGGCGTTTATGCGGCAGGCCGGTGGCGGCTGCGGACCTACTTGGAACACAGTCTCCAGCTGCGTTGCTGTGAGGGCCGGTCATCTGTCCAGCTCCCCTCACCAGCAACAGAGCCCAGTCCTCGCCTGGAGCCGCGGCTGGCGGTGCAGGCCCAGGGTTCCCAGAGTTCCAGGGGGGCCCAGGGGCATTCTGACCAGCCTCCCACGCCCCCCACCAGTGTGGGGGGCCCTGGGACCAGGCTCCCCTGGACCTCTTGAGGTACAGCCCTGCCCCAGGGAGACGAGTCCCCGAAAGTGACCCGCAGGCCAGACCTCACAACAGTGGAGAGGACAGGAGGGGGAAGGAGGCAGAGCCGCAGGTGTTGTGGGGCCCATCCTCCCATGGACCATCCTGCCCACCTCTCCCTGCAGCCCCGTGGCACCTCGTGGGACCCTCTGTGAAGGGGCACCTTCCAGGGTCTCTGCCACGGGCCTCAGCTCCTTGCCCCGGCCACCAAGCCTCAGGGAACAAGAGAAGGGCAGAGTGACCTGGCATGGCCCATGGACCTGACGTGCGTGGGGGCGGTGTGCTTGGTGCCCTCTGTGGCAGAGACTTCCCAGCAGGAGACCAGGAAAAGGGGTCTGCCCAGCCCGGGAGCTCGGCCCGGCTACCTGCTGATGGCCTGAGGGCCCTGGGCAGCAGGGCAGCCACCTCGGGGCCCATGGCCCCTGCACCCTCTGTTGGAGCTGGGCTCCTTCAGAAGCCCCTTGGTGATGGGCTGTCCTGCTCCACATCCCATGTGCTGAAGGACTGGTCCCCAGAGGGCACCCAGGAAAGGCAGAGCGTGGGTCTCGGGACCAGGCCCTGACAGGCACGGTGGGGTCCCAGACCCTTCTCACTCCCTCTGCTTTCTGGTCATGGGGTAAGCTGCCCTGCTCTGCCATGTACCTCACTGTCGTGTGCCACCTCCCCACAGGCCTGAAGCCACGGGCCAACAGACCCTGGCCTAGAACCTCCCAAACTATAATAAACCTTTTCTTGTAATAAGTTGCCTATTTCAGGCATTCGTCACAGTAACAGAAAGCTGACTCACACCTTCCCACCAGACCCCACCAGGGTCAGCCCTGCCCCTGGCCCTGCTCCTGGCTCCAGAGCAGTGCAGGGTGCCCAGGGCCTTGCAAGGCATCTGACTAGAGATGCTCAATTTGTGCCCTGGACACATTTCTGGTTCTGCCAGTGCTTATGGCACCTGTGTACCCAGGTCCCCAGGAGCAGAGAGGCTGGCCCAGGGCAAATCCCAGACCTCTGCGCTCAGGCTGCACCTCAGGACACTGCTCCTGCCTGAGCCTCAGTCAGCCTCCCGTGCACCACGGCAGCGTGGCCCTCGACAGGGTGTAAGGTGAGACAGGGTCTCTGCCTGGAAGTCCTTCCGTCACCCCATCTCCACAGAGGGGAGCTACGCCAGAGAGTGGGCATGTCCATGCAGCCTGCAGTTAGGATCCACCCAGTCCTCCAACCCCAAGGCCAGGCTCTTGGCCGTCAGCCACAGGCGGTCAGGACACAGAGCCCACCAGCTGCCCCAGGCGAGCCCTGGCTCCTGGACCTCTCTCTGCTCTAGGCAGAAGCCAGGGCCTGGGGTCCATGGCCAGAGCTTCTACTTATTGGCTTGTCCTCAGATCAGAAGTGGCCATTCCACCTGCTCCTGACACGTGCTGGATGCTGCCCTGAGCTGAGTGTCCTCAGGCCACTTCCCTGACCTCCGCTCGGCGGCCTGCTCACGCGGAGGCCATTTCCAACACTCCCTGGACATCTGCTGATGGCCCAGACTGCCGAGAGCTCGCCGAGCCCAGGAGAAGCCCACGAGGTACCTCTGTCACCCTCCTTCCACCTACCGAGACCGAGCTGCAGGGAGATGGCGGCAACCTGTCAGAGCCACGCAGCCGGGAGGGCAGAGCTCTGTCCCAAAGCTCCCGTGCAGCCAGGCGCACAGAGCCCATTCTCTCGGCAAGTGCACGCGGCACCTCACCCTCCACCCTGTCGTGCCCGAGTCCAGCAAGTGCCCCAGCAACCATGCCCAGGCAGCGGGGAGGCCGGCCTAGGGTCCAGAGCCTCCTTGCGGGCCAGAGTGCCTCCTGCGGGGATGGGCGGGAACCAGGGCCGCCAGCGTGCCAGGCAAGCGCCGGCCACTGAGCTACTCGGGGGTGCTCCTGATTTCTCACTCACCCAGAATCCCCAGGACACCGACTTCTGAGGCTTCCAGACTCCCTGCTGGGCCTTGCCTGGGAACTGGCTGTTCCTAGAGTCCAGCACGTGCCCCGTCCCCTCCCTAACACCTGCAGATCTCAGCGCTGGCTGTGCACAGCTGTCCAGACCCCACCCCCATGTCCTGCCTGCCCTGGAGGAGGAGGCCCAGGGTGAAGTGGTCAGCGATGGGCCTCGTCAGGAACATCGGCCACACAGAGGCAGCGGGAGATGGACCAAGAGGAAGTGGGCTGGGGAACCCAGGGCACTGCGGTCAGTGCAGGGACAGCACCACAGTGTATCTCCCCGCCTCTGGAAGGGGAGGAGGGACCCGGCTGCAGGCACCACTGGCTCCTTGGCCAGATGATCCGGGAGCCCAGCGGGTGTCCTGGTCACGGCATCTCTACTGCAGGCCTCCTGTCCTCTCCCCAGCTCCATCCACTGCAACCATCGTGCTCTGGGGAGCCTCCCTGTGCACCTGCTCTCAGGACCAGCAGCCCCAGCCTTCAGGACAGCCCACACACTGCTGCGCGGCTCCCCGTGGCTCCCGGGTCCTGGGCAGGCACACGGAGTTGCCACTGTCATTGAAATCATGGCTTCAAGGGCCCCTGGGAGGTGTGGTGGCACAGGCCTTCACTCAGGGCCCTTAGGAGCAGGGTGCTTAGAGAAGGTGCTGCTGGACCCTCTGCCCCCTCCTGGGGCCATTCTGCATCACAGTCCCAAGAGCAGCCTGAGCCAGCCACAGCTGCACCACCCTGGGCTCTGCTCCCAAGGACATCACTGTGGAGAAGGACGCTTCTCCTGCTCCCAGGAAGAGTGAATCTGGCCCTCTCCTGCCCCCACGGATGGAGTGAAGGCCACCCGTGAGACCTGCAAGGTGAGGGCTGAGGGGGGAGTCAGAGCCCAGGGCCCAGGCCCGGAGGCCACTGCTGGCCCCGCCTCCCAGGATGCTGCAGCGGGCGTCAGAGCTCATGTGTCAGCCAGCTTGGTGTCCGTGTGCAGTCCCAAGAGCCAAGCACCCGGCCTCCAACACACTCTGTTCAAGTCAGGAGGGAGCAGGGGTGCCCAGGAGCAGCGAGGACACTGGCCTGGAGAGGCCCACACAGGTGCGGGTGGAGGCCAGTGTGCACGTCCCAGCTGCCCTCCCTGGCCTGACACCCAGCTCGCCACGCCAGCCCAGTCTGCAGAGAGCAGCGGAGCCCTGTCCTCACAGGGGACCACCTGGAGCGCACCCGCAGCACTTGGGACCACCACGGGGAAAGGGGCCCGAGGTGAGGGTGCCGTCAGAAGGACTGGCCCGGG
>NC_135483.1:2476298-2506569 GCF_052094955.1 Ictidomys tridecemlineatus
GAGCCGCCCCACAGGGGAGCAGGTCTGGCTCCTGCCATCTCTCGGGGCATCCCGCCTGAGCCACGGGAACCAGGGTTCCGAGCTGAGAGGACCTCACGTGCCCGTGACCTGGTATCTCTGGGGCCCAGACACCATGCCACCCACCGGCTACGGTGCCCTCTGCCTGATGTCTGCCATCTTTGAAGGAGCTAGACTAGAACCTGAGTGTGCTGACCCCAGGGCCCTTCCCCTGGGAGACAGGGCAATTGGAGTGGGGTGGGGTGGCGCTGGGGAGACGTGGGGTTCTCCAAGGTGGTGGTTGGCAGATGGGAGGGGGAGGAAAGGACTAGCAGGCCATGTGGCCATCCCCAGGGAGGGGCCATTTCCTGCTGTCTCCCGAGGTCAGGACCCATAGCCCCACCCAGCTTCCTTTCCTGTCCCCCCTCCCAGTAGTGTGTGGAGTCACCAGTGACCAAGGACACAGGACAGGCAGCAGACAGAGCCAGTGCCTCTGGCTGCTGGGATCTGGGCCCTACACACCCCTGGGCAAGCCAACTTAGTCTCTGGAGCTATAAAACAGAGCCGGTAACACTTCTGATGTCCAACAGAGGTGGGCCAGGTCAACAGGGCTCTCCAGGGCGGGCACCCCTCACTGTCCTCACGAGCCCCTGGCTTCCCCAGGTCAAGCAGGCCTGAGAGGCACAGAGTGCGGGCTGGTGGGAGGAGGCCCAGTCGGCCGGGCCCTGGCTCTGCAGCCTCAGGAGCATTGTTCTGTCACCTGTCTTGCAAGGCAAGGCTCAGATAGTACCAGTTCGTTCTGTCCCCTAAGAGACTTCTCAGCAGAACCAACCACCCAGGGCAGTGCCAGGCTCCCAGGCCCCTGTTTGCTCACAGGGCAGGCAGAGCAGGCCCAGAGCAAGGAGTAGGATGATCAGGACTGGCCAGTGAGCACAGGAAAGGCCAGGGCCAGCCAGGTGAGGGACACGTGTGTCCTGTGGGTGACATCTGGAGCAAGGCTGGAGGTAGAGTGAGCTTACGAGCCAGTTGGGGAGCAGGGTCCTGCCAGGCAGAGGTCAGTAGAATGGCCCAGAGTCTCCTCCCCAGGGGCTGGCGGTGAGTCTGGCCTGGCCTGGATCTTGGCATTGTGGATGACCAGAATGGGGTGGGTCTAGCCGGAGCCTGGGGATGTGGGAGGCCCAGGCTGGGTGGCTTGGAGGTGAGGGTGGGAGCAAAGAAGGCAGGCAGGAGAGAGAGGGGCAGGGCGGGCCCGGGGAACCCCACACTCCACCAGCGTGGCTGCCATCTGCGCATCTCAGTAGCAGACGATCCGTGAGGATGCTCTAAGGCAACAGGCGCAGACACACCCAGCCCTGACCAGCAGACGGGCCCACCCACTTCTGGGAGGAGCCGCTGTGTCCTGAGGGTCTCAGAGGGTCCGGGGGCCTCTGGGGCAGCTTTATGATGGACCCAGGGAAGGAAGCCTTCAGTCAGATCTTCCAGGTGCGGCTGCCTGGGGGTTGGGCCCCGGGGAGCGGTGCACTGGAGGGCGCACACCTGCTGCTAGCCCCCTTCTGCTGCCAAGGCCAGGTCACTCACCGGTGGTTGGGGACGCAGCTTACCCACATGTGATCCTCTTGGGTACCCACGAGGGTCTTGCAGGTCGGGCTGGGAAGTGAAGAGGCACCCAACCTATGGGGTGGGAAACTGAGGCCCAGGGGGCCATGCCCAGGCTCTGTGGTCAGGAGCACAGCAGGACCCCAGCGAGGGGGCCACCAGGCAGACTTCCTCCCAGGGTCCAGGGGAACCCCAGTGGGCTCCAGCCCTGGAATGGGGCTGCAGGCCTGGGCACCCGGAGGGAGGCCGTGGGGGCCACACCCACCCTGCGCCCCCAGCAGTGGCTGGGATCCAGGCCCCCGAGGGCTGGCAGAGTCCCTCGCAGGGAAGGCCTGGCTTTTAGAAGTTAATGTTGGCCACTGTGCCCTCTGCTCAGCAGCTGCCCCCTCCCAGCACACGACAGAGGTCCTGGGGAAACTGGCCCCACCCACCCTCTGGGGCTGAGTCAGCCTTCCCAGGGAGCAGACTGCCATTGAGGGGAGAGCACATCCCCCAGGTCAGACAGAAGCCCCTCACTGCATGGGGGTGGGGCTGGGGGGCAAAAGAGGGGGGTAAGAAGAGGGAGCCTTTTAGTTGAGGAAACTGGGGCACAGAGAGATGGAGCAACTTGCCCAGGGCCACACAGCCTCTTGCAGAACTCCTTCAAAGCCTCTGTCTGTTGTCCTTGGCTGTGGGACATGCCAAGGTGACTGCAGCTGCACCCAGGCCCTTCCTGGGGACCAAGAGTAGGGCAACGGGGCCCTGAGGCCACATCCTTTGCTGGTCAGGTGGCCCCAGTCTCCCCTGGGAGGCAGAGAATGGCCTCCCAGCGTCCCCGGGACTGCAGGAGTGTCAGCGTCACCAGTCTTGCTGCTTCATCCCCTGGGACTCGCCACCTGGACAGAGGACGCAGGTCCTTCATCCACCACGAAGATTCTATTTACTCAAAGACACCTTTGTGAACACGGATGCCTAATTTATGAGCTGCGCGGGGCCAGCGGTGCGTGCCCTGCCCGCTCCCGCTCCTTATTAAACCGTCTGTGATCTAATAAGTCACTGTACGGCACGCCGTTCCGGAGAGCTTCAATTTCCGCACTGACATTTGGAGTGAGACAGCAGTGCCCAGGCTGGCCCCTGGCAACACAGGACTCCAGAATGTCACAGCCAGAAGGGCCCCGGGCCACCACGTGGCTGCCCCAGCTGTGCAGGTGGGGAGACGGAGGCCTAGATGGGCCCAGGCCTGCTCGGGGCACTGGTTAGAGGTGCCCAGCACACCGCAAACCCTGGGACATGGTGACCCCTCCTGCCACTCACGCCTGGCAGGTGACAAAATGCCTGTGACACATTTTCTAAAGAGGTTTTGTCTTCGTCCCTCAGCGTCCTCTGCTCCTCGTGGTGGGCAGGGCAGGGGGAACTTGGTGAGCCAGGAAGAGGGTGTGCCGCCCCCCACCCCACACCACCCCGTCCAGGGCAAAGCCCAGGTACCAGAGTTGCCAGCAGCAGCGCCCCGGGAAGAGCAGGAGGCCCCACGGCCACCCCCTCCCCTGGGCACTCGGAGCCCAGGCCCTGCTGGGTGTCCCCAAGGCAGAGGTTGCTGTGAGGGCATTGACAGGTGACCCCGATTTCCCTGGGTGTGTGATGGGAGCCAAGAAACCTGGGTGAGTGGGAAGGGCAGGCTCCGGCCAGAGCGGGCCCAGGTGCCTGGCTCAAGGAGCCCAGGCCAGCCCCAGCCCTCTCTTCGCCCTGCCACACAGGCACCGGCCCCGGCCTGCAGACACACTTCCTCGATCCCCTGGGAGACGACGCTCAGGCGTGACCTGTGTGGTGTTGGGATGCCACAACCAGGGATCCCAGGAGCGGGCGACACCGTGGTAGCCTCATGCCCAGCACATGCTTGGCGCAGAGGATACCCTCAGTGAGGGATATCGGCCTGGCTCCAGAGGTGCGTCAGACCGGGCCCGGTCTTACAAATAGGCGCTGTTTCCCAGCAGAGGTCCGTGCCCATCTCACGCAGGGCAGGCACATGCACGGACGTGTGTGCATACTCACCCTGGGCCAGCCCCCAGGTGTGGCAAAATGTCAAAGGGACATGACTGTCTCCTTCTCTGTCCAGGGCTGGGGAAGGCCAGGCCCCCATCCCTGGCTGTGGCCCCAGCTGGCCCTTCTCCTGGGAAGGGGCTACTTCAGGGGCGAGAGCTGGCCGTGCTCAGCTCCCGGGCTGTAGCCAGCGGCCACCGTACTGCCCTCTGGGCTCTGTGAGGCCCGGCCAGCGTCTCCACCTCCCAGGTCCCTTCAAACCTCCAGGGCCCCCTAGGCAAAGTGGTCCAACCCCCCGGGAGCTGAGAAGCCCAGCGCGCCGTGCACCCTGTCCTGCTGTCATCTGGGCCCTGCTGCAGCGCCTCCGCCTCCTTCCTCCCTGAGCCCAGTTGCTTTTTTGGCTGTTTGGGGTCCCCAGAGGATGGGGAGAGCCCTCCCAGGGGTGGCAGACCCCTGTGCCACTGCAAAGCTACAATCTTGTTCAGGGAGGGCCACCCTCCCCTGGAGGCTGGAGGGGGAGGGGCTGCAGAAGAAGGGTCTCCATGGCAACGCCTGGGAGAGCTGAGAACAGCTCCTTTCTGTTCTAATTAAAGGGCTATTTCCAGGGACCCCACTATGTACCACGGCCTGGTCTCAGGGGCCCCGGGATGGGGTTTGGGGCAAGAGGTCCACTCTCGACCCTGAAAGGTCCCCAGGCTGGGAAACATCACACAACTCACACAGAGTGGGCCTTGGAGCCATGCACACAGTAGGTGCTCAATGGGTGCTGGTTGAACTGATGGGAAGGGTCAGGATGCACTGACCCTCACTGACAGAGCGCCCTTCACTGTGGGCAGCTCCCCGTGGCTGAGGGTCAGGTGCTCGTCAGCCTGGCACCCGGCCCAGGGGAGGCCCTGCAGGGAGGCCCTGCCAGGCAGAGAATGTTCCTCTTTAGAGCAGTGACCCCACGGGGGCTCCCAGAGGGCAGCCGGATGCTTCCCTGAGCAGAGGAGAGACGGAGGCCCAGGGGAAGATGCTGCCTGAGGCCCACAGGGAGGGAGAGGGGGGCGGGACCTCTCTGGGCACAGTGGGCTCAGACCCAGCCCCAGGCTGGTCTGGTCTCTTTCCCTGCCGTGCAGCCTCAGGCAGCTCCCTGGCCTCTCTGAGCCTCTGGTCCTAGCCTGGCCTGTGGTGCATTCCCCACAGGTCAGTCTCCGCCCTAACTCTGAGTCCTGCTCTGTCCTCTGCTCATGGTCACTCCATGGCAGCCCAGGGGGTTTCTGCCCTCTGGTCATTTATGCTGGACCCTGGAGGCTAGTGCCTAGGACTCAGAAAGCTGAAAGGCCACCAAATGAGGGGGCCTCACAGTCCTTTCACCCCTGGCCCTCATGTCTGGCACTCAGTAGATACCCAGCAAGTGCCCACTCTGTGGGCAAGGCGCTAGGCTGGAGCATGCCAGGGGGGACCAGGGCCTACCAAGTGGCTCCTGGGGCCGCCACATCTGTCGGAGGCCTGCAGGGACAGAGGCAGGGGAGGAGGCTGGGGGTGATGCAGATGCAGGGGGAGGGCAGAGAGGGCTGGCCTCAGGCTGTTGAATGGCACTGTGACTCTGGATACCTCCCCACCCCCGCTGGGAGGGGAGGCGCTGGGCTCCCAGTGGAGAGGGACAGCTGGGACCCGCCTTCTGGACCATGGGGGGTGGAAGTGGGTACTGAGGGGGCAGGCCGGACGAGTGTCCCAGCCAGGCAGGGAGGACAGGAGAAGCTGCGGCCACCCCATTGTCCAGAAGGCCAGCCCCAGGCCACTCTGCAGAGCCCCTGAGCCCACCTGGCACTGCGTGGCCAGAGCGTCACCCAGACATGGTCTGCTGCACAGCTGCCCGGCTGCCCTGCGAGGACACTCACACCAGCAGGAGCCAGGGGCCGGGGGCACATTCCAATAGGCCCTTCCCAGCAATGGCCCCATTCTGCTGACCAAGAAGATGGGTTGGGGTCAGGTGATGAAGGACACTTGGTCTTGGAGGCCCCCTCCAGGACAGCAGGATGACCAGGGCACCTCAGACCCGGGGGTGGGGGCCTGGCCGAAGGCATGGGGCTGGTCAGGGGCAGGAGGGGTGACCAGGAGTCACAAAGGGGTCAGACCCAGCCCTGCACTCTGCAGCCCAGTACATCATCCTGGAAGCCCTTGGGCCCTATCCATCTGCCCCTGGGCACCACGACTTCAGCACAGGGCAGCTGTGGACCCCCAGGTTTTCAGGGTGACCAGTGTCCCCAACCTGGGACCTGGCCTTTGAGGTCTCTTGAAGACACAGGGCAGGTGTAGACATGAGCCAGCACAGCCCCCCACACGGCAGGACCTGCTCCCAGTGCTCCCAGGCTGGACTCCCCAGTCCTGTCCCTCAGCCCCACAAGGCACCGTGGCCAGGCCCTGGCCAGATCAGACAGTCCTCCTCTGTCCGGGCACCCGGAGCCCACTCCTGGCTTTCCTGGGGAAGCCCGTGGGGCTCAGGCTGGTGCTTCCTGGAGCAGGGCCCTAGCCTCACAGCTGCAGCCCACCCCTCAGCACCCACCCTTCTCTCTGCCTCTGGGGACCAACAGGTGAGGGACCATCTCCCCAGATGGCAGGGGGGCCTTTTCCAGGTTTTCCTGCCCACAGTGAGGAGGCTGGGAGGCCGCAGGCTGGAGTCCAGAGTCAGCCGGAGGGAGGAGGAACAGGGCAGGGGCGTCCCCATCACTCGGGGGGCTGCCAGCGTGGGCAGGCAGAGCTGGGAGATCCCAGGAGACTCTGTCCAGCCTCCTTCCTCCACAGCATGAGGGCTGCAGGAGCCGGGCCCAAGGCTCTCCCCTGGAAGTGTCCCTACCGTCCTCAGCTCCTGGGACCCCCTGCTCTTGTGGACTTGAATTCTCGCTCTGTCGGACCGGGTCACCTCTGGTCCCACACTCACTGTATCCCATGGCTAAGTCACCGGGTCCCGTGGAGGAGCCTCTCTCGTCTGCAGAACAGGGTGGAAACTTCCTTCTTCAGCTGGTGAGAGCCCCCAGCCACTCTTCCCTCCAGTCCTCGTAACTGGGCAGACAAGAGGGGCCTTCCGTGCCCAGAGACCAGCAGGAGCTGAGGGAGGACCTGGGGCCTCTGCCAAAATGCCCTGGGTGCCCAGCACGGGAACCCACGACCCACCAAGCCCCAGGGGCCGGATCCTCCCACTCCAGAGCAGAAGAGGGATTTCTTGGTTTGGGGGTCAAGAATGCTGGGCAGGGCCCCGGGCAGGACGGGAAGAATGAGTTGGAACAGGGAGCTGTTCCCACCACAGCAGAGACCTCAGGCACTGCTGCCCGTCCCCAGGGCACAGCAGGTGAGAGGGCAGAGGGGCCTGCCAGTGTCCATGACTTACGGGTCCCCATGCCAGAAAGTGAAGCCCCTCGTCCTCCCAGGAACCAAGTCCAAGGGGCCAGGTTCCCGTCTCCAGCCTCCCTGGGGAGGTGGCCCAGGCAGGGTGTCACAGACCTTTCCCCAGCCCAGCCCAGCCCAGCCCAGGCAGCCCAGTGGTGGTACTCCTGGGTCTGGCCGCTGCCCAGCTTGCAGCCCTCCCTGCCCTGACCTAGGACCACCTGGGTCGTTGGCCCTCCTGCTCACTGCCCTCCACGCTGTCCACATCTTCAGTCTCCACCATCACCAGCACCCAGGCCACCCGCTGCTTCTCCCCAGCCGACCCCATCTTCTGCCTGCTGCCCCGGTCCCTCCAGCCCACGGCACCCACACCAGCCCCGAGCCCCCACCGTGGCACCCCAGCCACCCAACGGTCTCAATGTCTGTGTCTTGCTTCCTCTGTGGCCCCTCCTGCCGACTTCCCCGCCACGGGCCTTTGCAGGCTGTTAACAATGTCTGTACTGCGTTTCCGAGCCCTGGTCCCCATAGATGTCCTCCCAGCACCCGTGTCTCCCGGTGTGCCCTCAGCACCACCCGGGGGCACTACACAGGGCTCCTGTATCCCACCCGCTGTCTCTGCCCAGCGCCCTCTAACTTCGGGGCTGTGTCCATCACTCACCACAGTAGCCCTCCTGGCACAGGGGACACGTGGGGGTCCCCTGCCCTGTGTCAGAGGGGATCTGTCACTTCCCCAGACGGCTCCACTCAGTGGCAGAGCTGCAGGGGCCCGCTCCTCCCTAAGGCACTGTCACCCTGGCCAGGCTGCCTCCCTGCCGTCCCACGTCCTGCCTCTCAGACGCGGGACTGCCCGTGTCCAGGAGACCCTGGCCTGGGTCAGCCGAGCCTTGCACCGTGGCCGGCAGTGTTCACCTCCACCCCACCTGGGGCCTGGTGTGGCACCTGGGACCAGAGCCAGGATGGTCAGCAGAGCGGGCCCTGCGTCTGAGCGCCCCACAGGCGGTGTCCACGGCGCATTAAGCCGAGGTCTCATTCTCCAAGTGCGCGAGTGCTACTCCCCAGGGCTCGGAGGACCAGCGACATTTGGGGGAGGCAGAGGGATGGAGAAGCCCGGCACCCAGAGACACAATCAGGGCCTCATTAACATTTTGATTGCAGCAGGGCCCCCCACCCCCCGCGCCTCGGTCTGGACACACACCACATTCAATCTGGAGGCAAAGACCGAGCCAGGGAGCCAGGGAGAGGAACGGAGACGGAGAGAGCAGACTTATTTTAATAATGCTAAAAATAACCGTGTCAATATTCCCTTCTGTTTGGGGAGCCACGGATCAGGTCTGAATGCATCTTCTCAGTTTCTTCTCCAGGCCTGTGGGGAGAGCCCTGGGTGGCTTCAGACCAGCCTTCCCGGCCCGGTGAGCCGCCTCCTGGGGACCTGGACACCCTGCTGCTCAATGAGAAGGTGTGCCGCTCAGTTGGCAGAGTCCCGGGTCCTGGGGGAGCGCCAGGGTCCCAGGGTCAGCCTCTCACTTTAGCAGATGGGCAAACTACGACCTGGAGAAGAGCGCATGCTCAAGGTCCAGGGGAAGGTCGTGTGTCCACTGCTGGGGACATGAGGCGCTCTGCGCAGGGAAGAATGGCAGCAGCGCCTCTCGGCTCTCCCCCACTTCCCCTGGCTCACCACCCCAAGCCTCCGGCCCTTGCAGACACCCGCCCCTCTCCCTCCCTGCACCACTGTGTTCCACCTCCCCCGCCCGCCAACCTCCTATGCTACATCAAGACCCAGGTGAAGGCTGCCTCTTCAGTGAGGCCTTCCTGGGGAGCCCCAGCCAGAGTTGGCCCTCTCCCCTTGTGAGATGCGGCCCGGAGCCCAGACCTCCTCTGTGGCAGTGCTACACTGTGTGACCAGGTGCCCGGGGCTCTCCTGGCAGCCCCGCGGTGTCCGCGTGACCTGGCAACACTCTTCCACCTCTCCGTGACTTGCTTTCCTGCACGGTCAAGTGCACCTTTACCAGAACCTTCCTGCCTTGTCCAAGGAGCCAGCGTGCACAGGAGACTTACAACACCACCTGGAGCTGCTATTGGCTGCCATCGTTCCACATCACCACCTTCGCCTGCACCGTCACCCGCAGCAGCAGCAGCTCCTCGTCATCGCTACCACCACCACCAGCATCCTTGTCCTTGTCACCACCATCACCATCAGCATCATCATTGTCACCAGCAGCAGCCGCGCCTCCCTACTGCCCATTTGAGCTCCTTGTAGGGCTACAGATGCACGTGCCACCCTTCCCTCCCTGACACACAGCCTGGCACACGGAAATGCTTGCTGATCTCCTGGGACAGAGTGGACGGGCAGGGGGCAGATGAGTGAATGAACAAACGAGGGGACAGGAAGATGGTTCAATGAATTGGGGGATGGACGGACGGACGGACGGCTGGACGGATGGCTGGATGTGCGGATGAAGGGGGTGGGATGATGAATGAGTCAGTGAATGAGTGAGTGAGCTGCGTAAGGAAGGGCAGATGGATGCTGAGTCGACGCCTCCCACACCCAGACTCGGCAGATGCTGAGCAGCTTAGCAACGGCAGACATCACAGTGTCCCCATGGAGCCATGATATTAAAATCCCCGGAGGCTGTGCTGTCAATATCCGGGGGAGACTATCTCTGCAGCCATCAGCAGCAGGAGGGAGCCTCCCGGTTCCAGCCCTGGTCCCTGCTGGGACAGAGACACTTCCCCTTCTTTAGGCAGCGCGGAGGGAGGGACAGACCAAACCCTGCAGGGGCTGGCGGATCCCAGCCTCACCAGGCCTCCCCACCCTCTCACACTCCTCAGCCTGTCCCTCTGTCCCTGCTGTCACCCCTGTCCAGCTGAGTTGGACCCCAGATCTCCTATCAGCCTCTACTGGCCTCCCATCTGCACCACCCAGAGCCCCTCAGCTCCCCACCCCCACTGAGAAAACCATCCCCGGGGCCAAGAGGTGGCCCCCTCACTGTGACAGAGAGCATCCCCCGGGCCACCTGGGGTTTGGGCCAATGCTTTCCAGCCCTGTGGTCCCTGTAGCCACCAAAGACAGTGAGCATCCAGCAAGCGCTTGCTGGTGAAGATGGAGCCACACTGTTGGCGGTATTCTAAATGAAACATGGCACAGTTGAAGGCACGAACTCATTAAAACAGAAACCCATTGCACGTCAGCACAAATAGTTTTGTGAAAATTTACTGTACCCTTCAAAAGAAAGAAAGGAGAGCAGAGAAAGGCGAGAGCGCACCCACAGACCCTGGCCCCGCTCGCTGGACACCCGGAGCCTCTCCTGCCTTCAGCCTGCTGCCCAGGGAAGTTGGCCAGGAACCGTCCCAGGACCTTGTGGGTCTCCCAAGAGGACCTCAGGTCCCCAGGACCCCCAGCCCCTGCTCAAACCTTGGTTCAGGGGAACCTGATCCCGTAGCTGCCCTGCTTCCAGCCTCCTCAGGGAGATAGCAGGGGCAGAGGCGGGAGAGAGCACCCAGCATCCAGGGCACACCTCCTGGCCTCTGTGCGGCCTCGGACCCTCACCCACCCACACGGTGGGAAAGTTACATCCCTGAGGTTGGATAACACTTTGTCCACTCCTTGCCCAGCACCTTGCCTGGCTCCCAGCTGGGACTCGGAACGATGGCAGCGCTGGTGACGGTGATGCCACCATGGCCCAGGCCCCAACTCCCTGGAGAGCCCCTCCTCGCCCACCATGCCCACCCCGCCATGCCCACCCCGCCATGCAGGCTCCCTGGACTGGCCGCGCCTCCCCCAACCTGCCTGGTCTACCCTTCTGTGCTCCTTCTTACTGCCCTAGTCACCTAGGGACCCGAAGCGGAAGAGCAGGTTTATGTCCCCTGGTGCCTGAACTGACAGAGTGACCAAGAGCCCTGCCCTGGGCCCAGGCAGGCCTGGCTTCTGTGACCTCCACGAGCCAGTGGTTCACCTTGGTTCCCCTGAACCAAGATGATAACGCACCCCTGATAACAGGTAACCCATCCACGACTCCTCGGTGGGTACTGCCGAGGGACAGCAGCCGGTCACCAGGGTCCTGTGCTCACGCAGCTTGTCTGAGGGGAGAGCCGGACATGGAGCCAACAACCAGAGCAAAGCGTGCACATGGCGCCTGTGGGACAGCCCAGGAGGCGAAGACCCTGGGGAGGCCTCTGTGGCTAGGGCAGAGGGCCTCAGGGGCCAGGAGGCATTGCAAGTGGCCCTCAGGCTGTGCCGAGGGGTGGCTAGAAGAAGCCCGACCAGGAGCTGCCCCTGAGCAGGTTCTGGGGCAGGGGCCACCAGGAGGGAGGCCCAGCGAGCACAGGCCAGGCAGAGAGAGCACACTCCTGAGGCCGCGAGGGACACTGTCAGGACCCAAGGGGACATTCCCTGCCAGAGCCTCAGCCCTGTGCTGCACGCGCTCACACACACACTCCCACCCTCACACACTCTCACACTCACACCCACACACACACTCTCACCCTCACACACACAGTCTCACACTCTCACAGTCACACCCTCACACACACACGTCTCACACTCTCACACTCTCACACTCACACCCTCACACACACACTCTCACACTCTCACACTCACACCCTCACACACACACTCTCACACTCTCACACTCACACCCTCACACACACACTCTCACACTCTCACAGTCACACACACACACTCACACACACACTCCCACCCTCACACACTCTCACACTCACACCCTCACACACACACTCTCACCCTCACACACACAGTCTCACACTCTCACAGTCACACCCTCACACACACACGTCTCACACTCTCACAGTCACACCCTCACACACACACTCTCACACTCTCACACAGTCTCACACTCTCACAGTCACACACACACTCACACACACACGTCTCACACTCTCACAGTCACACACACACTCACTCTCATACTCACACACAGTCTCACATACACATTCTCACACTCTCACACACTCACACACTGTCACACACTCACACACTCACTCTTACACTCACTAACACTCTCACACACTCTCATACTCACACACAGTCTCACATACACACTCTCACACTCTCACACACTCACACACTGTCCCACACTCACACACTCACTCTCACACTCATTCACACACTCACACACATTCTCACACTCTCATCCACACACTCACTCACTCTCATTCACACACTCACACTCACACACACTCACACTCTCACACTCACACTCTCACTCACTCTCACTCACTCTCACACTCACACTCACACAGTCACTCTCACACTCACTCACACTCACACACACTCACACTCACACACTCACTCTCACACTCACTCACACTCACACACACTCACACTCACACACTCACTCTTACACTCACTAACACTCTCACACATTCTCACACTCTCACACACTCACACACACTCACACTCTCACACACTCACTCTCATTCACACACTCACACTCACACACACTCACACTCACACCCTCACTCACTCTCATTCACACACTCACACTCTCACACTCACTACACCTCACTCACACTCACACACACTCACAGAACAGGGGTGCTCCACACATCTCTGTGGAGAATCAGTGAGTCCCTTAGCAGGAGGCCTGACGGGGACGCGCTCAGCAGCACTGAGCAGACACACGTGGGTCCCGTAGCCCAAGGAGAAACCCATCTCCCGCCCGTCACCGTGCAGGATGTGCAGCTCGGGGCTGCCTCGCGGCTCTGTCCGTAGCCTGGCTGGGCTGGAGCCCGGTTCCCACGGGCCCTCAAGGCCATGACCCTGCCTGCTGGCTGGGTAAGGCCCAGAGCTCCCGCCCAGCCCGGCCACAGCCGCCCAGTGTGCACCTCGCAGTCAGACCGCGAGCCCCTTGGAGAGGGCGGTGTGTCGCCTTTATACTTGGTGGCCAAGGCACAGGGCAGGGTCCAGGGCCCCTTACTGGAGGGCTGGGTGGGAGGGGGAGGTCAAGCTGGTGGCACACAGATGGCAGCTCTGGGTGAAGCGAAGCAGGAGGCCCATGGGCCTGCGTGTCGGGTGTCCATGGGTGGACGCATGTCTGTGTGACGTCGCATGCCTGTGTTGCGTGCGTTTCGGGGGGTGCCGCCGCGTCTGTTTGCCACTCAGCCTGTGTCAATGCAGGGAAGGCCCACGACAACCACCTGGAACTTCAGTTTGCTGGGGAACATTCTGCATCCCCAGACGCTCTGTGACCTGAGAACGTGCTCCTCTTCTCACCTCCCAGGCCTGCTGGCCTCAGAGTCGCCTTTCATCCACTCACACAGACAGGACTCCAGCTGGGGTCTGAGGGGGCGGCCATCCGGCCCACACTCCTCCCCAGCCTCCTCCGCAGCCTCCTCCCGCAGCCTCCTCCCCAGCATCCTTCTACCTTCTGCCCCAGCCTCCTCCCTACTTCTTCTCCAGTATGGACCATCCTGCAGAGCCCTGTCCAGCAATGTCCTTTGCAAATGATGGCCTACAATGTCCTCCGGGAAACCCACGCTCCCCTCATGACCAGAACAGAAGTCCCCTCGGGGACTCGCTGAGAGCTGTCTTGTCCCTTCACTCTGCTCTTCCCCTGGGGTTTAGAGCTTGCTGAGCGTCTCCGCCAGCCCCTCCAGGCAGAGCTGAGCAAGGTGGCGCAGCTGCCTGTGGGCTCCTGGCTGTTGGGAGGATGGGCTCCTCCTGGGCTGCCCGCGCCTCCCTGTCACTCTCAGGCTGCTTCTTACCGTGACTTGTCATCACCCACTATTGCACTGAGACTAAGCCAGAGAGGAGGTGGTGTCCGGGCCAGTCTGCCCTCTAGCCTGGCACATAGTAGGTGTTCAAAGAAGAAAGGCAGATGGGTGGGGGTAGGGAGCCAGGGAGGCGCGGTCCCGGGCGTCCGGGCCGTGGTCCTGAGTCAGCATGAGCGCGAGGTGGCGTGGGTGGTGGCGGTGGGCTGAGCCTTCTCATGCCAAGCAGGCGCTGCGCTCTGTCCTCGCCGCCCGCACGGCTCCCGTTGCTGCTTCTGAAAATGTCAACTTCTTATCTCGCCAGAATTTTTCCTGACTTTGAGAATTCAATAAAGCAGCTGAGTAACACTTAAAATAATAATGAAGCTCTGTATTTCTGCAACTCCGGCCGCTCCGCAGAGCCTTCCGCATGATCAATCTTCATTTTCACACCAGGCCAGACAGCTCTGCAGGGTGGGCTGGCCCGCGGCCCCGGGGGATTGGCAGCCACCAGGAGCCAGGCGCTGACCTGCCCGCCGGGCGCTCATGGGGTGGAGGCTCCCAGGCCCTGCCCACGGTCCCTGAGCACCCCCTCCCACCAGCCGGGCCCAGCCTTCCTCTGCATCCCCAGGGCCTTGGCCAGGGCCGCCCTCACCCTTGCTGTCAGCTGGGAACTCCTTGCACTTTCCAAGACGGGTGTGGGCGGCCTCGGCCTCCAGTCCCCAGGCTCTGGACGGGCAGCTTTGCACTGTAGAGGTCCAGACTGCCCAGGAGGGGAGGGTTGGTGGACAGTGGGATATCCTTCCAGTTCTCAGAGGGTAAAACTGAGTCCAGAGCCATGCACTGACCAGCTGTCCTGCGCTGAGCACCTGCAGAAGGCAGGACACCAGGGGACACCAAGCCCAGGCTCAGGGTGCAGAGTCCAGGCACTAACCTAGACTTTCTGTCAGGTCTGGGGTCTTTGCTGGCCTCCTTATGGTGGGATAAGGGTCTGCAGGCCCAGAACAGAAGGCCCTGGGCCCCCACACAAGTAGCCCTGTCCCAGAGAGTCCCAGGCAGTGGGGTGGGGGATGGGGACGGGACATCTAGTCCTGACTCCACTGCCCCCACCATGTGCCCTGGGTCCAGTTCAGGGGCCTCCAGGAGCTTCGCCATGTCCATCTTCAAAATGGGTGCACAGAGGTTTCAGCAGCAGGAGCTGGGCGTGACGGGGCCGAGGTGGTGGGTTGCTGGGGCTCATGAGCCCCACCTGGCCAGGGAGCCGCAGAGTAGACGCTCCCTGCACCTGTCCTCACTCTGTGCCTCAAGAGCTGCCATGTTTGGTTGGAATCTCCTCCAATTTGTCAACAACCTTCTCTTATCGAGCTCTCATTGAAGGCCTGCAAATTGACTCCCGGCTAACAAGAACTAATTAATCTCCCCCGCCCCCTCCACCTGGCCAGCATCGAGGATCATCCCTCACTTTGCTGTCTTTGGGGACAGGGGCCAGGCCAGGTCAGGACGGTCCAGCTCAGCAGGGGTCACAAGTGGTAAAGGAGCTCCGGACGGGGCCGAGACCCATGCCTACAAGGCTCCCAGAGGACTGCTCCCGGTGGTCCCGTCTCCTCATCAGCAGACCTGGTCACAGCCCTGACTTGGCTTTGACACTCACGAGGACAGTAGGTGCTTGAAGACCCTTGGGGGAGGGAAGAGAGCCACCCAGATGTGCCTGTGGGATGAGCCTGGAGGTGTGGCCTGGAGAGTTCCTGGGTCCCCCAGCAGGGAAGAGGGCCTGCCTTAGCTCTCCTGAGAGCAGCCTGCAGGGCAGGTGTCGGGGCCGATAGATAGCCCAACCCTGTCCCACGACAGCCACACAAGCACCAGCTACTGGGACAATCTGTCCTGACAGGGCTGGGCTGCCTTCCCCCAGAGACCATGTGGCCGTGCAGATGGGCTCTACTGGCCAGCCAGCCAGCCCCTGCAGAGCGCCCTGCTCTGGGGGATGAGCCACCCAGAGGGATCTGCCTCCCTCCCTCCTTGAACTCTAGGCCACCAGGCCCACACTGGCCGCCTCCCAGCCCCTCGCCCACCAGCCCGTCCACCTGCCTCGAGGCCTGTAGCCCCCTGTCCCCAGTGTGTCCCCAGTGTGTCCCCAGTGTGTCCACCCCAGCCTGGAATGGCGGCGTCTCCCCCAGCCTCGCAGACCCGTGGCCCACTTTCCCAGGTGCACCACCGGGTTCAGCCTCCTCTGCCTGCCAGGCTCCCCAGGCCCTGCCGGGCTGGGAGCAGGGCCACTGTGGCTGGGCAGGGGGACCTCGCTGCGGCCTCCTGGAAGACGCCTAGATCCCCCTGAACCCGGAGCAGCTCCTGCCTGTGCCTCTCACAGAGAAAGAGTCATCTCTCAGGGGACACAGGGCCAAGATGCCGAGGGGAGGCCTGGGGGTCGGAGACGGACGCGACCCTCCTGTGGCCCTCCCAGGCCCGGTCCTCAGCACACACAGGCTTTAGGGTCCGACCCTGCCCTGGTCATCCTTGGCTCAGGAGTTCCACAAGAGCCCGCAGGGGATGCAGGGAGAGTCAATGAGCTGTCCTTGCAGCCTAGGACTGGCACGACGGGAGGGTAGGCACGGCAGGTGTGGAGTCTTACCTGCAGGTGACCTGGCCATCAGACCCCCCCAGCCAGTCACCATGACTGCTCAGCTCCAGTACCTGGAGCTGCCCCAGAGGGACAAAACAGGGTGGTGGACCTTCCCCTGCAGGAAACACAGACCCGTATCTAGAGCAGGGGACATTCAACAGCCAACCCCACAGGGCACCTCCCAGGAGTCTAGTGGTGACAGAGAAAGGGACAAAGTCAAAGGACATTTGGGGTTGGTGCTCATCACCCCAGGCCACCTCATAAGCTAGTACTGAAGAACTCAAACTGGACAAGTCCCTGCTGGTGGGCTTGGTGCCCCGGGAGGCCCGCCTCGGCCAGCCTCCAGGCACGGGCTCCGTCCCCAGGTGAGCCTCCAGCCCTGCCTCACCTCTCGGGGCTGTCACTGAGTGACGTTGCCTGGCTCCTGCCTGGCGTCACATTGGCCTAAGTGGGTCGTAACCTTGACCCCTGTGAGGCTGTGGAGCCCCTGACCACAGAGGAGCCCCACAGCCTCGGCCTCGGGACAGTGCCCTCCCCCCATCCCTGGCCCCTTGCTCGGAGCCCTGTCCTAGTGCCTCTTTCCTAGTAAAGTCTCCTCGCGTCTGGCCACACGTGGGATCCCTGGCCACCCGCAGGGCTGCAGGTGCTCGGTCGAGGCCTGTGGTGAGCGAGACCCAGGGGAGGGAAGGCTGAGCCGGCAGCCCAGACCCAGGAGCCAGGACGGACGAGGAGCTGAGCTCTGGGGGCCTGGGGGCGGAAGGGGCCTGGTGGCCCCCTCACCACACAGCACTACCAGGTCCCCACCACCATCGTCATTATCAGCACCTGTGCCTGGAGAGTGCCGCACCGAGGGACCCCAGGCAGAAAGGCCTGCCCCAGGCCCCTGGCTTGGGGGACCTGGGACACTCTTCCCACTCTGCTTGTGACGTTCTGTGCAGACAGAGCAGGCCTCCTGTGCAGCCCAGGGTGCCTGGCCAACCTGCCTCCCTCCTCTGAAGGCCACCTTGCCTTCAGGACAAGGCTGTGTGGCACAGGGACGCTGGGCACTGTGGCCTGTTAGGACCCTTACAGAATGGTGGCAAGATGGGGCTCTCCCAGCCGGTGGGGACAGTGAGCTGGTCCCAGGTGAGGGCTCTGGGCCGGGAGGCCCTGGGCCACCTCGGATTCCTCCCTGGCAAGGGGACCCCGGGAACCTCAGCTCTGCGTGTTCAGGGTGGGGTGGGAGCAGCCGTGCCCCACGAGGACACAGCACGTGGGCACAGAGCGGTGTCTGGGCCTCCACACCCACCCCTCCCTTCTGAGGAAATCACTCTAAAAACACCGAGGCTGCCGCAGGCTGCGTGGGCGGCGCTCCTTCATCTACATTTAGGTCTGGCTCTGCTCCAGGCCCGGGAGGGCTGTCTAGGAGAGTTCAGAGAGGCCTCACCAGGAGCAGCGGCCCCTCTCGCAGCCCAGCCCTGCAGGCCAGGCGGGGGCTGGGAGCCCGGGAGGCCAGCCTCCAGGCTCAGCCTGCAGTATGGTGGCTCCGTTGATCTGACACAGTTTGGATGAGGGGATGGATGCCTTGGCAGAGTCCCCGTCCCAAGAGACCGGCCCCTCTGGGGCAAGGATGGCCCCACTCCTCTGAGAGGGAAGAGCTGGAGTTGGTGGGCTCTCCCCGGTCAGCTCACGGGCGGCCTCATCTGCCTGGTTCCTGTGGCAAAGGCGGTGGAAACCCCTCCCCTGGGGGTGGGGGACCGATCCCCCAGGGACCTGCCCAAGCAGGCCAGGCTCTTAGCTCTGGCCCAGGCATCTGCTGAACACCCGCTGTCCACCCCGCAGAGGCAAAGCCCATGACCACCCTGGATGGCCAGGACCCTGGGGTTCGGGCTGGGGGAGGGCAGGGGAAGCACTGGGAGCCTGAGCTGCCCAGGCCCTGGGGCTGGTCCTCGTGGGGCACAAGGAGGGCAGCTCCCGTGCAAGGGCACACCATGGGAGTAGACAGGGTAGAGGTTGGAGGACTGGGACCTTGAATGGCCCTGGTCACTTCCAGGGCCAGTTGCCTGCCGTGCCCGCTGCAGCCCGTGCCCCTCCTGCTTCCAAAGCCTCAGGGTCCTTGGAGTCTCCTGCCAGAGCCGGGGACCCAGCTTCCCATGGCCGCCCTAAGGACAGGCAGATCTGAACTCCCTGGCGCAGACGTGAGCCGGGTTGGCAGCTGGAGGCACCGAGCAGGTGGCAGTCCTGGTGAGCCTGCCCCGAGGAGACGCGGGGGTCCCCCGGCTGGGGAGCCGGTTCTGAGGTGAGATTTAATAGGAGGACTGGGAAGAATAAATTCTGTTATACAATTTTATTTCACAGCCTCCCCTGAGCTGAATAGCAATTGCCGACGCAGGGCTTGGGTTATAAATAGAAGAGGTTCAGGGCTGGGAGGCCTGGGGACTGCCTGCCACCCCCTCACTTGCCAGGTGGGTGACGCCAACTTTTCTTTGTCACCAGGGCTGCTGCAGAATGGGGTTTGAGGAGATCAGGGTACAAGTGCCAGGCCTTAAGACCAGTTGCTGCAAAGCCAGAAAGCCCACCACTGCAGAATGCCCCCCAGACATTTGGAGTTCCCAGGATGCCAGGCAACATGAGGGAGCAGAGAGGAAGAGGAGGAGGACAAGGAAGGGTGGACAGAGGGCGGGGACAGGGAGGGGTGAGAGCTGCCCTGGCCACTGGGGGTGCTTGTAGAGGAAGCCCCGGATGTGCCCAGCCAGGGGCTCATGCAGGTCTGGGGGCAGCTGCTGAGCCAGGAGGGGCTGGGGGGCTGCCAACCTTCCTAGGCAGCCAGGACAAGCCCCACCTGCGCCAGAACTAGAATGTCAGGGCCGAGGCAGAGCAGGGGCTGTGGGCCAGGAGGACCTCAGGAGCAGAGACAGTGGGGCCCCAAGCGCAAGAGGGGAAGGTTAGGAGGACCTCCTTACCCCACCCAGGGGCCCAGGAGGGCTCCGAGCAGCGGGGACTGGTGCTGTGGAAGCCCTTGGCAGGCAAGGTGGGGCGCTGGGGAGGGGTGGGGGGGCTGGGTTCCCAGGCAAGACAGGCCCTTGCACTGCCCTAGAGTGAGGGACACCTCTGAGAAGGCGGTTCTGGGACCTGTCTGAACCTGCCCAGGTGGCCCTGGACACTCCCCTGAAGACCTGGAGTCTGCAGACCCTGGACATTCAGTCCCTGCAGGGCAGGACTGGCAGGTGAGACTCCACCTGCCCCTGGAGACCTCCTCATGCCCCGAGTCCTTCTGTAGTAGAGCACTGCTCAGCTGAGGGGGGACCTGACGGCAGTTCAGAAATGGCCTTGAACTCAGCTGTCAGGGTGACAACATCAGAAGTGACCGTGTTTGTCGGCAAACACTCTTCATGACGCTGTGCCCCGCCAGGGCTGGGCACGTGCCATGCCAGAGTGGTGCATCGGGAGCCCAGTCTTCCTGGTCATGAACTTGGGCGTGTCGAGGCCTTGGATTCCAGGAACCTCCCTCAGTGACAATGACTCCGCTGCTCCCACAGACCCCATGGTGCCTCCTGGCCATAGCACACCCCCTAGAGATCCTGTCCGGGATGATCTCTGCCGGCTCTGGCTCTGGCTCCTCCAGGGAGGCCATGCTTCTGGACCCCCATGCTCCTCCCAGCCCAGCCCCAGCCCAGCAGGGCTCCTGCAGACCCCGTCAAGGCCCCTCGGGAGGGTGGCCCAGGGAGCCCAGCACTCCCGCCCTTCCTACCCTGGAAAGGCGATTTCCCATCAAATGATGTGCCCTCAGGTGACACAGCCGCCTGTCACTCCTCCTCTCCTGGCAGGAAGTGGGATCCATGGCAGGAGGGAAATCAAGATGTGGTGCCACCGAGCTCAGGTGAGAATCTCCCCTTGATTCCCAGGAGCTTGGCAAGTCCCCCAGGGGCTGACAGGACAAGGAGCCTCAGAGGCCCCGATCCTGATCCTGGAGGGCTGGGTGGGACGGGAGACAAGGCAGGTCCCTCTGGTCTGCCCACCCTGTGCTCCTGCGGAGGACACCGGGATGGCACTGGCAAGAAGAGGGACAAAGAAGGTGGGTCTGAGGGCACTCAGAGGCCAGCAAGGACAAGGGTGGGCAGAGCCAGGGGGCGGGGCTCCAGGGAAACAGGCTTGCGGGGAGGGAGGGGGTCCTGAGGCTGCTTTAGGCCAGTGCCAGGAGGCTGCTCCGCCCTCCGCTGGCAGCCCCAGCCAGGGCTCTCTTCTCTCCAGGCCACTCTCTAGCCACCCCCCATCCCCCACCCACCCTCTCTCTTCCTCCCCTCCCTCTCCCTTTCTCCCTCCCTCCTCTCCCCTTGCTCTTACTTCTTCCCTCCCGCCCCTTCTCTCTCCCCTCCCTCTCCCTCTCCTCCCCTCCCCTCCCTCTATCCCTCCCCTTCCCTCTCTCCCTCCCCCTCCCTCTCTCCCTCTCTCCCTCCCTCCTCTCCCTTGCTCTCACTTCCTCCCTCCCTCCCCTTCTTTCTCCCTCCCTCTCCCTCTTCCTCCCCCTCCCTCTCTCCCTCCCTCTCCCCCCCCCTCCCTCTCCCTTCCCCTCTCTCCCCCTCCCTCTCCCCTCTCCTCCCTCCCTCCTCTCCCCTTGCTCTCACTTCCTCCCTCCCTCCCCTTCTCTCTCCCTCTTGCTTTCCCTTCTCCCCTCCCTCCGTATCCCTCTTTCCCTTCAGGTCAGTGGCCAGACTCCTCCTGGAATAGTGGGGGGCAATAGCTCTCTTATTAAAGGCTCACCAGCAGTCCCCACTTGGGTCTCCTGCTGAGAAAGGGCTTCAGTCCTGCCCTGTCTAGGAACCTGGGAAGAACAGCCACTGTCCAGCACACCTGTCCTCTGCAGCATGCAGATTCCATGATGGTGTCCTCAGGCTGCCTACCCCCGGGCCCGGGGTGAGCACAGGACCGTTATCTCCTAACCAGGTCATGTGAGATGGCGGAGGGGAAGGACTTCCTGTGAACCCCTGGCCAGCCTGGCTCGAGTTGTCCAAGGGGGGGATGGTGCTAGAGGCCTGGCCTGGACAAAGGGGCCTTAGAAGGGCCAGTTCCTCCCTGAGCCCGGAGGAGGTAAGCCGCAGCAGAGCCCCTTTCTCCTGGCCCCGGGAGGGCAGCCGCCCTGCAGACACGTCCACTGTAGGCTCCCCAGCCTACAGAGCCCCACCAGGCCCTGCCTGCTGAGTCCCAGTGGGTGACGGCTTGGTGTCTGATGCAGTCTGCCTCCTGGGCGCAAGCTGGGCCCCCTCCAACCTCCTGGGTGTGACCGCACAGCCAGGTCCCCATGAACATGGGGCTGCCACGGCCTGGCTCCTGCTCACCTCCCTCTCTCTCTGCCTTTCCATCTCCGCTGCCCATGGTGACACTGGGGGCGCCACCTGACCCTGCCCACCCAGCTCTCAGCACGCCCTCCCTCCAGCCGCCCTGCTCAGGGCACACCACACACATCTCCCCTGGGCAGCCCAGGTCTGGCACCCTCTGCCTGAGCCATGTGCCCTGCCCCAGCACCCTGCTCCTGCCACCACCAGCTCCCCCTCCTCTTCAGTAACTCCCTAACTCCCACATTTACAGACCAGCTATTCCAGAACGTTCCAGAGCACCCCAGGCTGGCGGCCGCTCCCTGGGCGTGCCTGCAGCCCCCACTCTCCCCCTCAGCACTCTCGCCTGATGCAGGGCCCCCATCGGCTCCCACAGCTGCCACTCCTCCCGCATCACAGCCATCCAGGGGACAGCTGGCCACCCCGCCCCACTTGCATTGGAGAAACTGAGCCACAGGGACTTGGTCACTGGCCCTAGGTTTGGCAGGTTCACAGGTGGAGTGGGCAGTCTGGCCAAGTGCTCTCTCTCCAGTGACATCACTCTGAGCAGGACCCGTAGTGTCCCCGTCTCCCTCCTCTCCAGTGGGGGGGACCCGGGGGGACCCTCCCTCTTTCCACCTGACACCTGTCCAGAGCTGACTCAGTGTGGGAGCCCCGTGGTGCATCTGCATCCACATGAGGGTCAGGAAGAACCTTCCAGACCAGGATGGAGCCAGATTCCCCCGGGAGGCTACTGGAGCTCCCCACTCCTGGCCCCCCGGAATCCTGAAACCCAGACTTGGCTCCTAGAGCAGGCTCACATCAGAGGGGCCTTCGAGCTCCGAGGCGACTCCTGAAGCTGAGAGGAGACCTCGGCCCGTGGGGAAGCCCCAGAGACCCCCGAGGCCTGCGGACGTACCCCGCCCCTCCGCACAGGCCCCAGCGCTCCGCCTGGCCAGCCTAGGGAGCACACGCTCTCCCAACACGTGGCCTGGCCACAGACCACTCCACGGCTGGAGGACTTGCGCAGCTGAGGTGGGGTGCCGGCCAACCCACCCCACAGCAGATCTGCTCACTGGAGGGTGGGAGTCACCCCTGGGAAAGCCAGGGAAAATGGGGTACTCCCTGGCCCAGAGGCAGGAGACAAATCCATGTGACCAGCCCCACAGGGCGGGGTTGGTGGTGGAAGCAGCAGGATGGCCACCTGTGGCCAGCGGGGAGGGCCGGTGTGGCCCAGCTTAAAAGGCCTGTCCCTGCCCAAGCCACCAGCAAAGCTAGGACCCCACAGCTACTGTCAGGATCCTGGCCCTGTGCAGGCCGTGGCCACATATGCAGGGGGTGGCCTGAGATGTGCCACGGCTTCCCCGAGGCCTCCAGGTTACTGTCCAGGTCTCCAGGGCGTCGCGTGGGGAGCAGCCCACGGCCCTAGAATGACCTGTACATGGCTGTCCGTGGACTTGGATTTTTCAGAGGCCCCCAGACCTGTCTTCCCTGGGTGCTGAGTGCTGAGTGGGGCATCCAGGATCATCCGAGACCAGCCATCACCCACAACCGTCCCCTCGGAGAGCAGGAAGGATGGCAGGACTCTGAGACTTCTCACCCAAACCAGGACTTGACCAGTAATTAAGCTGGGACCAGAGGCACAGAAGAGACTCCTGCTGACCCTCCAGCTACGACAGAGGAGTTAATGTGAAATCTAGCTACTCCCGGCCGGCGCCACGGGGAAGAGCCTTTTACACAAATATCTGTCACGTTTGCCGCACACACGTGTGACTCAAGGCATGCTACTGTGAATGTGGGGGGCATGTTCTGCTCCGTGTTGTCCCCAGCGGCCAACACCTTCCCTAAATGGATTTAGGAGGCCAGTTGGCACCTACCTTGCCTGCCCCACCCCAGGGAGGGGCCGGGGCTGGGGGAGCACAATGGGATGCTGCCAGCAAGCCCACATCCCCCCAATGTCAATTATTTCTCACAACTTCGGAAGAGCGGAGAAGTCCCGGGTCACGTGGCATCGTCACCCACAAGCCATTTCTTTTGCAGCTAGCAGGGCTCCTGCAGAAACGTGCGTGAGTCCTGTGGAGGGTAGAGCCATCTGGGTGAGAGACACTGGGGGACAGCCGGAGCCAGCAAAGCAGCTCTGCCTGCACCCACCGCACGGCTGGGCGGGCTCATGCGGGATGTCCCGCAGGCTGGTCCCCGCCCCGTTGGTTAAGGCACTTTGTTTCACAATCCCTCTGACAGGCCCCAATCTCCTCATCTCCCTGTTGGAACACGTCGCATCGTCGCATTGTGTCTTGTTAGGATCCTGCCTTTCCTTCCCTGCACGAGGTCTCTGCACGGACTCTTAGCGCACATTAGTTTTTAATGGCTGTAATATTCTTTCGAGTGGATAAACCACAGGTTACTTAAACATTCCCCATGTTCAGGCACTTGGGTTTCTTCTAATTATTTTGCTACAAATATATATTTTTGTGTTTTGCATTACTTCCTCGGGACAGCAGCCAAGCAATTAACTTGCCCGTCTTGGGGGGGGCTTTCTAGAAGTGTGGTCACGTGGCCGGCTGCCTGCTCCCGGAAGTCCCTGCCTGCCCCAACACAGCCCCCCAGGCTCAGCCACCAAACACGCAGCTTCCAGCCCAAAAGCACACTGTGGACATCGGCACATTTCAGTGTCTGTCCCCATGTTAATAAGAGGAGAATTTTGTCGTTATGTGCATTTCCGTTATTACCAGGGAGGGAACACGTTCCTCCACAGTCTCTTCCTGGCTGCATGTGGATCGCGCAGCTGTGGGCTTTGGTCAGTGTCTAGTTGAAGGCCGGGCGTTACTGAGGACCTTTGTGAACTCGTTCCGCACCAACGATGCCCGCCCTTAGCGTGTTCTCCCCACACGATAGCGGCTCTCCTGGGCACACAAAAATATATATTTGTAGAAAAATAATTAGAAGAAACCTCTTCTCATCTGCCATATGCAAAAGTTTCCAGTCTCCTGTGACCAGCTGCCATTTCATCTATTCTTCTGGTTTTAAATGCACCCCCACCCCATGTCTTGCTCTTTGGTTCTCTTTGGCTCTGGATTCCCTGCTTCTGATGGGTGTTTTACCATCATCCGGGCGCTGTCAATCCAGGGTCACGTGAGCACCTGCCAGGAGCAGCGCCCATGGCCGGCTTCAGCTCATGGTGCAAGAGGGGGTTGGAGGGGCACCTCCCGCCTGCAGACATGGGGGTTGGAGAGCAGCGTTCCTGGGTGGGGCCCGGGGCCGGGAAGTCCCCACGCGGTCCCTCCTGGAGGGCTTTCTTCTCCCACGTCCCTGTATTGGTTCTCAATCAGGGACCGCCCCCCCCCCAGACGTTTGGCCATCTCTGGTTGTCACAACAGGAGCAAGGCAGGGGCACCCAGTGGGTGCAGGGTGGGGATGCCACTTGAGATCCTACAGGGCACAGAACACAGCACAGCCCCTGCCCCAGGACACAGAATCGCCCAGCTCCTAAGGTCACTGTCTGGAGGTTAAGACGTCCTGCTTTAGGCTAGATGGCATCTTCCCGGGAGAGGCCACTATGGCTATGCTGGACAAGGGCCCAGTGTCGGCCCGTCAGTCCTGCCGTGCGGTTCCGCCCTCCCTCCTTGATGGCACTGGGCAGCAGCACACACACAGTCACCTGCCAGCTTCCCTTGCAGCTAGATGCTGCTGTGCCCGGCTCTGAGCTGTGAGCAGTGACAGGGGCAGCTTCAGGGGCAGGATCAGCAGTCTGTTGCCACTCCTGCCTCCTTCTCCTGGGCCCTAGGATGTGATATTGGAGCTGCAGCCCCCATTTTGCGCCATGATGTGGCTTTGGAACTGCAGGCTCCGTGGCTCAGTGCACCCACAGGACTGAAGCAGCCTGGCCCCTGGGAGCTCCGAGGAGCACAGCCCACTCCGGCCCTGGATTGCCCACCCCAGGCCCGTGGGAAGGGAAGACAGGGCCTCTCTGGGCCACGGCTGTTCTGAGTCTCTGTGACTTGCCACTGAGCTTCAACGTTGTGAATGTGGATTGGAAACCTTTGAGGAGGTTTCTGATAAATTCCAACAGGAAGCTGAGAGGATTAAGCAGAATAAAATGTGCAGATTTCCTAAGTGATCACGGAGCACCCGGCAGGACTGATAGCCAACTCGCTGAGCTGCGGCGAGCCCTGCCACATGGCAGGCACCGGGCCTCACAGCTCACCCAGTTCCTAATCCCCAAGGGACCCCCAGCAGAGCTGTCCCTGATCCCTGTTAGGAAAGAGGCAGCTGAAGCACAGAGACCGTCCACCACTTGCCACCGTCACCGCTCGCGGGCAGGGAAGAGCTGGCCCCTGCATTGTGTCCTCACCTCAACAGACTGAAGCCCTAGACTGGGGAGGCACTTGGGGTCCAGCTACCAGAGATCAAGCTCCCTTTGCCTGGTGGTCTTGCTAATGGCTGCTGCAGCTCCAGCTACTGTATCTGCAATCCAGCAGACATTTGAGTACAGGTAAGGTCTTTGTGGTGGCATGTGGGTTGCCACAAGGAATTGAGGCACAAAAAGGCCAAGAGATCTGTCCAGCTTTGCATGTTGAATGACTGGCCAAGTGGGACCCTGACCCCAGTGGCTCTGATATCAGTCTGTATGCTTAGCCTCCAAGCAGAGCTGCCTCCCAGTGGACGCCACTGAACCCAGGTGGAAAGCAGAGGGACACCAGCTCCGGTCGTGACCGGGTGAGTGGCAGGAGGACCGGCCTGCCTCCCACGGACTGCTCAGACCCACACCAGTCTCCATCATAGGGGGGACACGAGGCTCAGGAGGTCCAGACGGGCCTCAAGTGTGGAGGTCAGGAAGAGGCAGGCGAGACTAAAGCCAGACGCTGCCCTCCTGCCCTCCCTCTGCTCCATGCTGCGCACCCACTGAACCCCAAACGGCACAGACTTCTCCTTGGCCCAGCGTCTCCCTTCTGGGCTTTGGCTGACCAGGCCCAGGAAGCCTGGGTCCTCACTGGCCTGCAGCCCCCTGCCTGGCTATCCCCCTCCTCCCTGTCCCACTGCACCTCTGTGCCCACCCCCAGGAGCCCCTGTCTCGGCTGCAAACAGTGGGAAGTTGAACCCTTTGCTCGTGTCCAGAAAGAGAGGAGAGGGGCACCCTCTGTCCTGGGGTGGTCAGGGAGGGCTCCCTGGAGGAGGTGACTTCGATGCTCCTACCTGCAGGGGAGAGGGAGGTAGGCCTGAGGCCAGAGGCTCCACACCCTGCTCGACCCGGCCACCCTGGAGCAACCAGCTTCCTGGGCCCAAGGAAGGGGCTGCGGCCAGGGTAGGTGGCCCATCACTCGAACTGCTGCCAGTTCATTTGGGTCGTTAGCACCTAAAGAGGGTGTAAAAGTGACTTACGAGCTGAAATCAGGTGCTCGGGCATAAACACGCCAGGCCCATGATTGATTTGACTGGGTAAATAGCTTTTATAATTGGTATGTTTTTTATTAAATTTTAAAGGCTGCATATTTATGTGGGAAAGAATCGAGGGCATGTTGAGACGGGCGTGCTGGAGCCTTAGGGCCTGCTGGCCTCCCTGCTGGCCGAGGCCCAGGACTGTAAAGTGGGCTTCTGCTGGTTGGGCCCCCAGGACCCCGAGGACCCGGGGGAGGAGGGGCTTGATTGCTTAATTCTGTTTGGTGGCTTGGGTCGGTTCCCAGACAGGGAGGTGACTCTCAGTTGGCTTCCAGCGTCGGTTCCAGAGGTCTAGAGAGAAGCGGGGCAGCGGGAAGAAGGGGGCAGCGCCTGCTTCCCGCTGACAGAGCCCCACCCACCTCCTCCCCCTGAGACTGCCCGGCCCAGGACCCACAGCTCAAGGCCACAAGGTGGAGGTGGAGGCTAAGTGCTGGGTCCCCTGGAATGGCAGGACCCCTCTTAAACTCAGGAGGCACCTCAGCGGGCATCATTAGGAGCCACCTGCCCAGAGCAAGTGAGCGCAGAGAGTCCCTGGGGTGCAGAATGCCCTGACCCATGTGCAAGGAACTCACTGTCCCCAGAGAAGGGAGGAGTGCTCGAACCTGAGTCTCAGTGTGTAGAGGGGCTCCTTAACCAGACCCCTACCACCACAGCCCCCAGCTTCCAGGCTGGAGCAGATCAAGCTGATTAGTGCGCAACCAGGAGCAGGGCTCAGTGTGTGACCAGGAGTAGGGCTCAGCCAAGGCTCAGTGTGCAACCAGGAATAGGGCTCAGTGTGTGACCAGGATCAAGGTTCCACCAAGCCTGAGTGTGCAACCAGGAGTAGGGCTCAGTGTGTGACCAGGATCAAGGCTCTGCCAAGGCTCAGTGTGCAACCAGGAGCAGGGCTCAGTGTGTGACCAGGATTGGGGCTCTGCCAAGGCTCAGTGTGCAACCAGGAGCAGGGCTCAGTGTGTGACCAGGATTGGGGCTCCGCCAAGCCTCAGTGTGCAACCAGGAGCAGGGCTCAGTGTGTGACCAGGATTGGGGCTCCGCCAAGCCTCAGTGTGCAACCAGGAGCAGGGCTCAGTGTGTGACCAGGATTGGGGCTCCGCCAAGCCTCAGTGTGCAACCAGGAGCAGGGCTCAGTGTGTGACCAGGATTGGGGCTCCGCCAAGCCTCAGTGTGCAACCAGGAGCAGGGCTCAGTGTGTGACCAGGATTGGGGCTCCGCCAAGCCTCAGTGTGCAACCAGGAGTAGGGCTCAGTGTGTGACCAGGATCGGGGCTCCATCTATACCCCTATAGAGCTCACTTCCTTATGCTTACCCCTTTGCCTCTGTTGGGGCCTTTGAGAGATGGGGGCCTACGGGAGGTGGGCTTCTCAGTTTTCCAGTGTGAATTAGGTCTGAGAACTGAGACACCAGCAAGATGCTGGCCAACTGTCCCCCGTGCAGCAGGGCTGAGCCCAGGTACCCCTCGTTGACGCTCGGGCCGGCGTGTGTGGACAGCTATGGCCTCTCGCACTTGCTCCAATCCCGGCTTCTCGTCTAAGCCTCAGCAAACTTCCTAAGCAGGGCTGAGCCTCTGTCCATCCCAGGAGCCTCTGCGGCCAGAGGCAAGCCTGCGGGCTGGGAAGCCCCCACCTCCTGCCCGGGCTCTAGAGTGGGGAGGGCAGCAAGAGGGACTCATCCGCCAGGAGCCCCCCTGCCAGACGGGGGAGGGCCCGAGGCTCCCTGCCTGACGGGCCCTTCCTCCCCTCCTCTCGTGCCAGAGGCCAGGAGGGCAAGGCCCTGACTCCACGGTGTCGAAGTTGTACCCGACTCAGCTCAGGAGCTCACATTGTGTCTGTTTGTCAGTTTGTACTGGGGATTGAACCCCAGGGCTTACCCACTGAGCCACATCCTCAGTCCTTTTATTTTTTATTTTGAGACAGGGTCTCACTAAGTTGCTGAGCCTGGCTTTGAACTCAGCCCTCCTGCCTCAGCCTCCTGAGCAGCTGGGATTGCAGGTGTGCACCACCAAGGCTGGCTTAGAGTCTCCTTCCTAAGTCTGTTTTCCGGGGTCCAGCAGAGGGCAGAGGCCTGGCAGGTGTTCTGTGAGTCTCCCTCTGCCAGCCCTGAAGTTCCCCAGGGGTACAGCTGCCCAGCCAGGGGCTCGGGGACTGGGGAACTAGGCTGTGGTCCATCTGGTCTGGAGGGACCCCAGCAGACACCTACCTGGGCCCACCATGCTGGGCATAGCCACCCACCTCACACTGGGCCACCTGCCCTGGCCACTGTGTGGCTCTTTCCCTACCTCACTGTGGCTGGGGTTCAGCGAGCTTCCAAGACTCCCTTCCAAGTGGTCTTTGGACAAATAGTACTGGGCAGAGGGCAGCGTCTTCTGCATAGGTCACCGGTCAGCTTGTATCTGACCCCAGCTCTTTGTCCTCCACACGAGGCCAGCAGGAAGGCAGTTGTCCGCACATGGGGTGGCTTCATCTCTGCCAGGTGGGCATCGTGGCTGAGGTTCCTGGGAGCTTCCGGGAGGACGGGGACAACCTGTCCTCACAGTCAGTAAAAGAGGCCTGCACTCAGGGAAGGGGCCCGGGATGGAGCCAGGCCTCTGCCAGGGCCTCAGGACTCACTGAAGAGCGGGGATCGCACCCTGGGCTTCAGGGGTGGGGCTGTGCAGGTCGCAGGGGCACATAATACCTAGGGAAGGGTCTCCAAGGTCGGGCCGCCTGGCCGGGACTGGACCCTGAAGCAGTGTGGGTCTGAAGGTCAAAGCTTCCGGAGAGATGCTCTAGGAATCCACAGAGGGGGCAAGCCTGGCGGGGAGCCGGGTGCTGGGGAAGGGCTCAGTGGTGACTTGTGAACCAGACAGAGAGACAGAGCCTCGTCGGCCAGCAACAGAATGACCAAGAGGTTCGCTCGGCCCATGTCCCCCAGACAACCCGGCATTGAAGAGTCAGCTTGCAAAACCCCGGATGTGGACCACGGGCTCTGTGGGGCCAGCAGTGTGGCCACTGACTGCTGCAGGGCTGGGGCGATCCACCCTGGCCTTCCTGCCGCCCCGCCACAGGTGGACTTCCAGAGCGATGGTCCCTGGGCTCCTCTGCTGGGAAGAAGCCCTGACACACAGAAGAGGGCGACTATCAGGACGCAGCAAGGACCCCTCCGAGGTGGGCTACCTGCTGGCTCTGGGGAGGAGCAGGGGGCCGCCTGGGTTCTCTGGCTGCACCTCTCTCTGCACTGCCCCCGACAACCCTCCCCAGCCAGCCCT